>NC_046291.1:75505000-75805000 GCF_004115265.2 Rhinolophus ferrumequinum
AGACGTGGCATACATCAGAGCCCTGCTGAAGCGAATCCTGCTATGTAGACTCTGCCTCTGTACCACAGCTCCTTCACTGTAGTCACCGCCTGTCCTTACAACCAATTAGCCTGAAGGTAGTCCCTCCCATTGATGTGTCAACAGCAACCAAGGCTCAACTACAACAAGAGGACACACACAACACACACAAGGAACACACCTGGAGTAGCCAGACCTGATGACCAGGGAACTGCCACTGAGCCCCACAGCACACCTACTACATAAGGCCACTCTACTAAGACCAGGAGTCACAACAGCCCTACCTAATACAGAGAAACAAACACACTGAGGCAGCAAAAATGAGGCGACAAAGAAACATGTCACAAATGAAAGAACAAAACAAAGCTTCAGAAAAAGAATTAAACAAAATGGAGACAAACAATCTACCAGATGCAGACTTCAAATCACTGGTTATAAGGATGCTCTATGATCTTAGGGAGAACTTCAACAAAGACATAGGAAACATAAAAAAAGAACCAGTCATAAATAAAGACTACAATAACTGGAATGAAAAAATACATTAGAAGCAAAGAGCAGTAGATTAGATGAAGCAGAGGATCCAATCAGCAATTTGGAAGATAAGGTAGCAGAAAATACCCAAACAGAAGAACAAAAAGAAAACAGAATAAAAAAAGAAATGAAGATAATTTAAGGGGCCTCTGGGACATCAATCCTATCAATATTTGTATCATAGGGATACTAGAAGGAGAAGAGAGAGAGAGTAAGGAATTGAAAACTTATTTGAAAAAATAATGACAGAAAACTTGGTGAAGGAAATTGACATACAAGCCCAGGAAGAACAGAGTCCCAGACAAGATGAACCCAAAGAGGCCCACACCAAGACACATCATAATTAAAAGGTTAAAGACAAAGGAAGACCCTTCAAAGCCGCAAGAGAAAACTAGTGAGTTACCTATAAGTTACTTGCCATAAGACTATCAGCTGATTTCTCAACAGAAACTTTGTAGGTCAGAGTTTATTATATTTTGTTTTATTATATTTTATTTAGTTTATTATATTTTGTGCCAGTTCCCCAGAGGAACTGGCACAAAATATTCAGTGATGAAAAGCAAGGACCTACAATCAAGTTTACCCTACCTAGCAAAGCCATCATTTAGGATCAAAGGACAAATAAAGGGCTTCCCAGACAAGAAAAAGCTAAAGGAGCTCATCACCACCAAACCCATGTTACAAGAAATGTAAAAGAGACTTCTTTAAGAAGAACAAAAAAGTTAAAAAATATGAGTGATAAAATGCCAATAAAATACCAACATATCTATTAACAACTACTTCGGGTGTAAATGAATTAAATGCTCTAATCAAAAGATAGGGTGGTGGAATGGATAAGAAAAAAAAATCCTTACATATACTGCCTATAAAAGACTAACTTCAGATCGAAAGACACATATAGACGAAATGTAAAGGGATGGGGGAAAGATATTTCATGAAAATGAAAAAAATCTGGAATAGCAATAATTATACCAGACAAAACTGACTTTAAAACAAAGGCTATAACAAGAGACAAAGAAGGACCCAGTAATCCCACTTCTGGCTATTTATCCTAAAAACCTAAAATGCTACTTGAGGAACGTGTGCATCCATATGTTCATTGCAGCATCAACATTGCTTACAATGACCAAAATGTGGAGACAACCTGTGTGTCCATCGATGGAAGAATGGATAAAGAGTAGGTGGTACATATATACAGTGGAATATTGCTTGGCCATGGAAAGGAATGGGTTCTTGCCACCTGCAGAAGTATGGACGGACCTGGAGGGTGTTGTGCTGAGTGGAGTATGTCAGACAGAGAAAGACAGATGCAATGGGATTTCACTTATATGTGGGATCTAAAGAACAAAATGAACAAACAAACAAAACAGAAATAAACTCATAGGTACAGAAAACATTTTGATGGTTGCCAGATGGGAGGGAGATTGGGGGTAGGTGAAAAGGGACAGGGATTAAGAAGTACAAATTAGTAGTTACAAAATAGTCATGGGGTTGTAAAG
Organism: Rhinolophus ferrumequinum; assembly: GCF_004115265.2. NCBI lineage: Eukaryota > Metazoa > Chordata > Mammalia > Chiroptera > Rhinolophidae > Rhinolophus > Rhinolophus ferrumequinum. The sequence goes on from NC_046291.1 coordinate 75,507,049, forward strand.
TAAAACATAGGGCATATAGTCAATAATACAGTAATAACTATTTATGGTGGCTAATGGGTACTGGACTAGTTAGGGAGATCACTTCTTAAATTATATGGATGTCTAACCACTATGCTGTACATCTGAAATTAATATAAAATATTGAATGCCAACTCTAATTGAAAAATTAAAAAATGGGGTGGGGGGAAGTGAAGAGGAATAAGAGGTTCAAATTTCCAGGTAAAAAACAAGTAAGTCATGGGGATGTAATGTACAGCATGGGGAATACAGTCAACACTGTGATCACATGGTACAGTGTCAAATGGTTGCTGGACTTATCCCCCTGGTGATCTCTTCTTTAGGTACATAAATGTAGAATAACTATTGTGTACACCTTAAACTAATATAATGTTCTATGTTAACTATATTTTAATTTAAAAAATCTTAAAAAAAAAGGAATAAAAGGAAGAACAAGGAAGCACCAGCCAACTGACCCAGATGCTGATGAATTTTCCCACCACAAAAAGGAAATGATAATTATATGATATGATAGAGGTGTTAGCAAAGGCTATGGTGGTACTCATTGCAATATATTACTGTATCAAATCAACACATTGTGTACTTAAACGTACACAATGTTATATATCAATTATATCTCAATAAGGGAAAAGATCTTCTGGGTTTCATTTTTAAATTATAGGTATTATTGCTATTATACCTTTGTCAATCCAAAAGGCTTACGTTTCCTTACATTTAAATTTATTTTCAGTATGCCTCAGAATTCATCCTGCATAACACAATGTAGATTTATTGTGAGCTGTCCTTTGATAAGATGCAGAGGTAAAATTTTGGAACTTAACATATGTACTTTTTTTTTGGTTTTTTTAAATTAGTTTCAGGTGTACAACACAATGCAATAGTTTTTTTTTTTTTTTTTTTTTTTTTTTTTTTTTTTTTTTTTTTTTTTTTAACAAATAGGTACTTCAGTAAAGATTTTTGCCCCTTTTCCTGAAAATTCTCTCCATTTTAGTCTGTGTATTTTGTTCAATACTTCCTTAACCACAAGAATTAACTTTTCTTTGAGAATCATCTCTTCTGTTTTTGAATACATCTATGTAATTTATTAGAAGCTAGGAAGAGGGGTAGGTGGTGTAGGAATAGAGGTACAAATGGAAAGAGAGAGCAGTTCTTTTTTGATTGCTTCTATTTTCTCAGTGAAATAAATGAGATCATCAGCCAAGGTGAGGAGGGAGGGGAGTTTAGAGGAAAAATGAGAAGGTGTGAAATTGTCCTGACAATTTTATATATATATATATATATATATATATATATATATATATATATATATATATATATATATATATATATACCATACATACACATCTATATGGTTAAAGAAGTGGAGTTCAGCTTTAGGAACAGAGACAGTGGAAATGTAATGGCTGCATGTGATGTCAGAGGGGTAGTGGATTGGGGGAGAGGGGTTATCACTGTGTGAGGGATATAAATGATAAATGTCTATTACATTGTTTTGTACATCTGAAACTAATCATATATATATATATACATATACATATATATATATATATATATACGAACTCAGACTATTGCTCACATCTTCTTCCCATTCTTCTAAGAGATAATCAGGATTAATCTGATTGACTTCACATCCCTGATTCAACCACAGTCCAAGTGCTTCAGTGTACCATTGATTCCAGATTCCCATTCCTATTCAGAGCTGCTCAGCGCTGATGTAACAGTGACCTGCCCCTCCCCCACACCCTTTCATTGTGTGTCTGTAGCAAAGTCTGCTGTAGTGTCAGTCTTTCCTCCAAATTTGCTCTTTGCCTTATTGCTTTAACCAAGTCCTGGCTTCCTTCAGGATACTTCCCCTGCTATTCTCTCTAGTAGAGACTTTTTTTCTCTCCAAGTTCACCCAACTGAGGACAAAGAGCTGGAGATAGGTTCTCCTTGCTCTCCATTGCTACTTTCAGACCATTGCTTTCCTTCTTTCTTGAATGTCATGTTTTGTAGGTTAAGCCATCTGCTTATGCCACCTGATACTCCTGATTTTCTGCCACTCCGACCCCACTGTCTTCCTTCTCCTCTCCCATTCCCATAACAATTTGTAGAGAGAGACTATTAATAATCACACGGACAACCCACTCTCCACCTTGTCCACATAGTTCCTAGAACTTCTTGCTCCTAATAATCATTTTCTAACCTTATGTCATCCATGAATTCATCTGTGAACTTTCCATCACCAGCACTTCATCACCTCTAAAATCTTAATTTAGTCATTGTCTTTCCCATCTTCTATATTTTAGCTCATTTCATATATTATGTTTACAAAGGCATTAGTTTTTCTTCAAAAAACACCAATTCACTGACCAACGAAATGACCATTTTTCTTTATCTTTACCAGGTTAGATAACAATTTGATATAATGGTCCATTATCGTACTCACCCCTCTTAGACCCATCATTCCTGTCTTCCCCCATCATACTAATGTGGCAAAACCAAACTTGATATAATTCAAATGTTCATCTTCTCTTCTTGTTCATTCATTCATTCATTCACTCACTCACTTATTCATTTGTTCATCCAACAATTTTTTTATGGAGTACTCACTCTACTCAGAGCCAGAGAGAGAGACAGAGTAGTGAACAAATGAAACAAAGCTCCTTGCCTCCATGAACATTATACTCAACACTGCTAGATTTCCCTAGACATTCCCTTTACCACTCTCATAAAATAATTTTCCTCCATTTCTTCTCACCTGAAATATCCTACATGACTTCCCCATCCCCTTGTTTTTGACAGATGACCCTGCCTAACAGCCATAGAAAAAAATGGAAGCAATCAGAGGTATACTTCCTTATGTTTCCACCACCTAAGACACAAACCCAACTGTGTGCACATCCAACAATTTTCCTCCTTTTTAACTTGGAAAAAAATATTGTATATATGTTATATATATTACATATGTTATATGTGTTATATATTTATTATATATGATATATGTTATGTATTATATACAAATATTATATAATAAAATATTATATATAATATATTATATATACTCATAAACATAATATATATATAATGTACATGTATATACGAAAATAAGACTTCATTGGACAAGCAGCTCTAATGTGTCTTTTGGAGCAAAAATTAATATAAGACCTGGTCTTATTTTACTATAATGTAAGACTGGGTATAATATAATATAACATAATATAATATAATATGATGTAATACCAGGTCTTATATTAATTTTTGCTCCAAAAGATGCATTAGAGCTGATTGTCCAGCTAGGTCTTATTTTCAGGGAAACACAGTACATACTCTTCTGCTGCCTTTTCGAGGATTTAATCTCTGCAGTTGTTCTCTGCCTGTACCACCAATTTCCTCTTTCCCACATTAAGAAAAATCTTTAATGACCACACAGTCCCTTCCAGTGCATCATGTCTCTGCCACCCTTCAAAGCAAAGTTTTTTTAAAAAACTATATATTCCGCACTCTATCTGTCCATGTCTTCACCACCTATTCACTCTTCATGCTCTTCAATCTGGATCGCATCTCTCTCCACTCCATTAAAAAAAATCCTTGTCATGACACACATCCTTACCTTTTGATTACTCTTTCCTCTTTCTCAGCTTTTTTTTTTTTTTTTTTTTTGCATGATTCCTCCCTTATTCCTTCTCTGAATGTTGGAGTCCTCCCAGATCAGTTCTGGACCATTTTATCTTCTTCATCTACTTTCTCTCTCTAAGTGACCTCATCCAATCCCAGGGCTTCAAATAATTAAATAATGCTTCCATGCTTATATTTATATCTTTGGTATTGACTTCTCCCATGAGACCCAAATGCTTACTGACTACTTAAGATGTCCCCTTGGACATATATCGGCATCTAGTCATCTCAAACTAAATGTATTTAAGACAGAAGGCTTGATTTTTCCTTGACTAAACCATTTTCTTTTCCAATCTTCCTTATTTCAATATATGGCAGTCACATCTTAGATCTTAGATCTAGGGGTCCTCCTTGATTCTTCCCTCTCCTTCATCCTTTAGTGTCACTCTATCAGTGTGTCTTTTTGATTATATCCCTAAAAGAGATTTCAAATCTCTTAATTTTCTTCCATGTCCACTGCTACTATCTTTGCCCACACCATCATTATCTCTTATTTGGTCTACTGGGATCGTGCCCTGATTGGTCTCCACGCTTCCAATCTTACACTCTTATAATCCATTGTTTCCCAGGAGCTAAAAAGATCAGTTAAACCTCTAAACCAAATCATGCAACTCCCCCGATTACAATAATCCTAGGCTGCCAGTATCACTTAGATTAGGACCCGAACTCCTTATAATTCCCCACAGGACTACATCCTTCCTCTTTGGTATCATCACATAACCTTGCTCCCTGTTTCACTCTATTCCCACTGTATTGCTCTGCTTTCTGTGTCATAAACATGGTGAGTGAGCTTGTCTATGCACTTTTTACCTGGTATGCTCATCCCTGGTCTCAGCACATGTTGTCTTTTCATTTGTTCCTAAAATTTCCATTCAACTGTAACCACTCCTTAGAAAAGCCTTATTTGACCAACTTATCTAAAGTAGGTATCTCTCCACGACTCCTCTTGTCCTCATATACGTTTGTCTTAATTTTCTGAGACAAATTATGACAAGCTGAAGTTATCTTGTTTATTTATTTGACTGTGTGTTGTTCATCTCTTCCAGTAGACTGTAAGCTACTTGGGGGTGCAGATCTTGACTGATTTGACCTCTTCTGTATCCCCATCACCTAAAATAGTGCCTTTCTCATGCTAGGCTTTTAATAAATATAGGGTGATTTTGAATGAATGAATGAACCAATGACTGATAATTAGTAACGCCCTGGAGGAACTCACAGGTAAAAGGAGACATGCCGATAAGAGGGTTTAAGTTTTCCTTCTTCAAGCAGAATTTCCTTGATTAAAAAATTAATTACTATATAGCATTTAATATGAGTGAACTAGATCTATATGTACCAGCATGCCCAGATTTGAAAAACAAAATGAAAGTGAAAAAGCAAGTTACAGAATGATACGTAGAGTATACTTGTATAAAAATGCTAAATTACATAATGCATATATTATATTTGCAACTTATGTGGTAAAAGTAGAAACCATTGGCTCCTGGAAGGAGACATGCCATAGTCATTACAACGATTGCTTCTGAGATGGGAAGGGAAAGGGATTCAGGCAGGGAACAAAGGAGACTTCAATTTTATCTGCAAAGTTTCATTTCTTTTATTTAAGAAGTCTGAAGCAAATTTGACAAAGTGCTAACATTCTGCAGTTGGGTGGGTTGATGCATGTTTATTATATTTTTCTTTATAATAGCTGTATTTTAAATATTAAACAAAATCTTAGTTAAGCACTTTATATACCTGTGGTCTGAGAGGAACTTAATTGATTCACAAAATATAATACCCTTATATTTAAATCAAGAGTTAACTAATTCAATTTGGCATCTATCTTTATGATTCTTGGGTGGGCTCCCTTCTGGCTGGCGTCTGTGTTTTTGGGTCAGACTGAAGTGGTGTGGAATGTGGAAATAGGAGGGAAAACATCTGTGCACTAACTCAAATATATCTCCTCTGTTCTTCCAGGGTTGGCTTTTTGTTCCCCCGACACAAGAATGGCAAAAACAACAAATGTGCTTTATTGAGGGCATACTACATGTTGTACTATCTCATCAATGCTCACAGCTACTCCTTGAGGTGGATGTTGTCAACCCTGTTTTACAGGTGAGCACACTAAGACTTGGAGATGGCCTTTGCCACACCACACAGCCAGTAGCCGACAGCTAAGAAGTTAAAACTAAGGTTAGTTATTTAATCCAAAGCTGGTGGGTTTTCCGTTCTACAACTTTGCCTGTTGCTCTTTGACCACAAGTGCCTCTTAAACTTCTAGATTTTTTCATTTCAGACTTTGCTTTGGATTTAGGAACTGCCTTCCATTTACTTACATATTTGGTAAATGATCTATACCTTTCATGAAAGATATTTAAACAGAGCTAAGTTTCAACTCGAAGAGACTGATACGTCAGCTTGTAGCAGCATTCCCTGTTACAAACCGGAATTTCATGGATGCAAAACAGGGTAAAAACAGAGCTGAAATGTTATTATATTCACACGCATACACCCACACATGCACACATGCACGCATGTGTGTATATCTTACATGCATTTGGCAAAAGTTATCAAGTGAAAGTGGGCAAAATACGAAGCAACAAATGAATAATATTAACAACTGTACTCATGAAGTTTTGAATTTGTACTAACCAAGGCTGAACTTTGTGAAGTAGTCAAGATTTATTTTTCTCACGATTCATTTTATTTGTCCCCCAAAGTAGTTAGAGAAGTGTTTCTGCCATAAATTGTTGAGTGAGTGATACATGCTTTGACAACCATCCCTCATGTGGGGCCCTGTCCCTCGCGTCACTCATCCACTCCAGCAATGAGTGTTTCAACAAATGGCCAATATATTAACATGTACTAATATTATACATTTTAAAAGGTCTTTCTCACTTACCCCACATGGTGACTCTAGTCACCATGGTGAAATTCATGGTGAATTTCAGGTACTATGTCATAAAAATAGAGAAAATATTTTCCGGGAAATAATCTTTCCATGTGTCTCAAAGCAGATATGCTGCTGCCTTTCTGTCTTTCTATGTTATAATTCTGGTATTCAGACCGTCAGGTTGGATATTATCAGGACATTGAGAAATGTGTGAAATTGCTTTTTCTGGATGTATGTAGATAGTATTTTGTCTTTCAGTATTGATTGGGAATAGAGGTTTCCATAATGAAGGCAGATAAAGAACATAATTTAGAGATAAATAAGAGTAGGCCAAGAAAGGATTTTTTTTAAAGTTGTAGCTATGATATTGAAAATAAAAGAGAGAAAAAAAATTGAGACATGGAAATTATAAACTTGAATCAATGGAAAAAATAAAATTTTACATTAATATATGTAGATGACTGGTTTTCTTTCATTTAGTTTTGAGACACCATTTTGTTCAATTCATTGGAATGTTAGCATGTGGGCTTTTAAGCATACATCTGCTGGCCAGTATAGCAGCGATAACAACTGGAATGCGACAGTCTTTTTTGAAGCCTTCATCAGGATTTTGAAGAATTTAAAAGCTAACACAAAATCAATTTCATGGCTATAGAGGGCAGTTCTATAAGTCACTTTGTGTTCACCTGGTAGAATGGATTTACTTGTAGAAGTTTTAAATAACTCATCTAAGGTTAAAGGAGAGATTAGATCATATGAAGAAAAATTTCTCAGGTTAAATATATCTCCGTTGTGATCTTTCTGTTTTATTTCTTCACAGATATACTGGAGGGTCACCTTGTGGGGATAGCGGGAATCTTCTCAGGCTCCAGAGTTACTGAGCAAGGTAAATAAAGCTCCTTTCTATTGTCAAGTAAGTTAAAATGCACTAGGGCCTATTAATTTTGGTCCATTAGAGTAATTTCTGGTGATCTCTATTGCTTCTTTAGGTACCAAGTCCATTTTGAGAGCAATGGTCAGTCACGATACCCTCCACCAATCTTGCTCATGAAACTTGATTATCTTTTATATTTCTTAAATGTTCTGTGAGTTGATTAGATGTTTAGGTGAGATAACTAATGAAAAGCCACTTCTATCTGATATAATTTTATTTAACCTTTGGTGTGCTTTCTGGATGCTATAACTGTGTAATGGTAGCTTTTCAGGTTGTTTTGGTTTTGTTTTGTTTTGTTTGTTTTTTGTTTTTATTATAGTTGACAGTTGCAATGAGATGATTTCTTGGGTTTGCTTTAAAACTCAAGCACAAAAAAGAAGGAGGTAGATGAAATATTACAAAAATGTTAGTATTGGTTAAAACTATGCAATAGACCTTTATTATACTCTTTTATCGATTTTTGAGTATGTGTAAAATTTTCCTTCTGCATTTCTCAGCTGGAATTCTCCTATAAAACTATTTTTCCTCATCAACTATTTGGTTATCCTGAAACCAAATATAAAGAGTCAGAATAAATAATTGGTTGTTTCCTTTATATACCAATTTTCAGATTGTTGAACGGTTTTTAAAGTACACTTTTTCTTGGTGATGAATTTTTGTTCTTTTTTGATAGTATTACTTGGAATTTAAAGAATATATTTGATATCTTTCAATGCCTTGCAATTATTATACATTTGGTGGTTAATTTATCCCACTTTAGGCCAGTGGAGTGTCTTAGAATTGGCTACTGTTTCTTAGAATTGGCTCCTGTGTCCTTTTGACATGATCACGTTAGTGATCTTTCTTATCTTTTGGCACAATGAGCTGCTAAAGTCATTTTGTGCATTTCCTGTCCAAGACCTAGAATGTGTTATCTCTCCAAGAGCTCAAGGCATTTAAGCTAAGCCATGGAACTATCTGCCTATTCTAATTACGTGTGGGGGATACTGTGAAGTAAGGGTACAGTGGGGTAATGTTGGTTAGCAGAAATTCAGTGGGAAGGTTTCTTTGGACAAGATGGCAGACATCATTGTTCATTGTCATGTACGGGGATATGGTCCACTCTTCTCATAGAAACCACTTATTATTACAGCAAGCCCATGCCAGCAAGCTATCTCTTAAACTTGCTGAAGACTTATTGTGGCTTACTGACGCCTATCCTGCTGCATTCTGTATGTATTAGGTTCAGTGGGCTCAACCTTTGCCCTTCAAATCTTTCCAATGCTCAACTTTACCCATAGAATAATTGGTTTCTAAATTATATTTGGCTTACATTCTTCTTCTTAGTGTCTAAGTTAGAGAGTGAAAATCAAGTATCGACATCATATTCACCAATTAACATGTCTTGATAACTTTTTTGGACATGATAGTGATTGCTAGAACAATATTTGCCAATTAGTGCACACTTCCACTCTAAAGGCTTTGCACACACAATCTCCTAGTCTCACTCAATGCTCACCACAGTCCTTGGAAGTGGGTACTGTCCCTACTTTACAGGTGCATACATTGAGGTATAGAGAGGTCAGATTGCTCCTTCAAGGAGCTGGGAGTCGCACAGAAGTCTCTGAATCCAAAGCTGACACCTTTAACAACTGTTTCATGCTTCTTCTCTTGCTCAGAAATGCCAGAGATACAAAGAAATATAAGATATGGTATTTCTTCTCAAGGAGCTTATAACCTTAATTGAGAAAGATAGGATCTTCACAGAAAAACAAAAAACAAAACAAACAAACAAAAAAAACAGCAACATAAAGAAGCAAATGAAAAGAGCCATGTCATTGTTTCCCTTCCAATCCCTTTACCCATTGCTGTCAGATTAATTTTACTAAAACATTTTTGTTCTCATTATCCCCTGCTTAAAACTTCAGAGGTTCCCCACTGCCTATAGAATATAGTTCAACGTGCTTGCTTGGCATTTCAGAGTTTCCAAAATTGGGCCCTTACCTATCTTCTCATGTGTGAAATTCCACTTTGAAGCTGGCTTGTGAACTGAGTATCTAAGCCAAAGGCCATGTCTGGTGCTATATGCTTTTGTCTCCTAGACATGTTGTCACAGGAGGGCTTTTGTGTTTTACTTAGTTTCACCTTTGAAAAGGTGATCCAGAAAGATGTAAAGTCAGTCATCTCTCTGAGGCCTCCTTTGTTGTAAGTCCTGATTGTAGTCCGTCAGCCCGACCGTTCCCCAAATGCATCTTTCCACTTTCTGCTGCACGGTACACACTTGCCTTGATGCCTTCCTTTGTTCTCGACCTGCCTTTCCTTCAAGAGCCATGGAAATCTTGGATCCTCTCCTGATTTCTTCAGGCGCTTGTTTAACTCGATGTCTTTTGAAATTCCGCAGGACTTATGTCTGTATCAATTACCGTATATAGTCTTAGATTGCCACTTATATGTATTTACAATTGTATGTGGGCTTTTTCTAAGTATAAAAGTAACAAATGCTCAAAGGAAAAACTTGGGGATGTGCCAGACACAATGGGAGAAAATTAATTACTGATAATCTCACAACCCAAGGATAACCACCGCTAATAATCTGTTTTGTGTATGAATATATTACAGTATTTATAACAACAACAGCATCATACTCTACCTATGTATAACCTGTTTTATCTCTTAGTAAAATTTCTCTTGTCAATAGTATTCATATACAATAGATTTTAAATGTCTTCATAATATCTCATTATATAAATGTTCCCTTGCTTAGTTCTCTAATTTTGTATTACTATATAATTTTATTGTATATTACTACATATTCATATATATGTATATAATAGTATGACTACTATTATATGTCACAGGAAATATATTTTGGACTTAATTTTCTTTTTTTAATATGGAAGAACTAAAAATATTTGTCTAAAGTAGACATACCTGGTTCAAAACTACTTCTTAGCTGTAATCCCTTGGACAATGACATGACCTTTCTATGTAAACTTACATTTACTCATCTTTGAAATATTCATTACATCACTGCTATATCACAGTCTTGTTGCAAGATACGTGGCATCTTGTAAGTCAGTAATAAATGTGGGTTAATAAAAATGTGATTTTTATTTTTTTGCCTCATGTTGTTTCACCTATGACTAGATCATAAATCCCTTAAAGGAAAGACTTGGTCTCATAGGGCTTGTGTTTGTTGTCCTCATGTTTGTCCCAATGTATTGTACACAATTGGTGGTTAACAGCTGCTTTTTAATAATGATGACAGCGATGCCTCCATATTTACTGAATTCTCACTGTGTAAGAAGTTACCCTGAGCAAGAGTCCCATGCAAATCCAAAGCTTTTCTTGAGACTCAAAGACTTTAAGCCTCTGTCTCCTCTTCTAAATGCTCATTTTTGGTGCTGATTTTCGTTTTCTAATGTTCCATTTTCCCCCTGTATTCTTTATATTCCAGCCATTCTAATTGTTGTTGATTGGCCTTTTTACTATAGATTATGTTTAAATAGAATAGAAGGGTTTGGGAAGATCTATGCTACCCTCATGTCATGATATTTCTAAGGCACTAATGCATGGCCCTGTGAAACACATCTTTGGCTGAGCTAGCCAGTTCAAAAGCCAGCTTCACAGCAGAATTTCACACATGCAAATGAACCATTGTGATCCTGGTCATGAAAATTCATGGAATAGTGGCTAGTTCAGTGTAGATGACCTGTCAATTTGGCAGCCAATCATTTAGTTAAACATCCAAATTACTGGCCAGTTACTCAGTCTAAAAAGCTAGTCTTCCTGCTTGTTACTGGGTTCTATGTAATCCTATTAAAAGCAATGACATTCCCTTTGATTTGTGGCAGCTAATGGTGTAGAAGTACCATGCAGGCACAGGACATGTGTCTGGCACAGTTTAAATGTGGGCATTGTGAGAATGAACTATTTGTATTACTATTGGATTTATTCTTAAAATACTAAATATCCTCCATTGAATAACAGGCAAAATTTCATGGATGCCTCTATTTACTATTTTCATCAGTTTTAAATGGGAGTTCCTCTAAGGATTGAATCATCATTCTTTGATGTGTAGTAATTGATTTTGTTGGATCTATATTTAATTCTTTGGACCAGCCTGTCTTGCCAGGCAGTCAGACGGAAAGCCATGAAGGGCCTGGTAGACCTTAGGATTTGGTTAAAAGTGACCCATATGAGGTTCAGTTCAGATATAAGGTAGTAGTATTGATAAACTGGGAAATGAATCTACAACAGTAATTTCTAATCATAGACTTCTTCAAGAGTTTGATGAAAACTCTAGACTTTAATTACAGAAAAATGCACAATGTAGCATGAAAGTTCCAAGAGTTTATGTATCTGCTAGAGCCCAGGGGTCCAGGAAACCATAAATCCTAGGTTAAGATTCTTGCTCTGGTTGTAAGGGTGGGAAGCAGGAATGCAGACAGAGGGAGAGACAAAAAAATGGAGACACAGAGAAGTACAGAGATAGAAAAAGACAAAGACAGAGGCACAGAGAGAGATAACACAGAGTCAGAGAGATATGGAGAGGCAGGAAGTAGATACAATTCCAGTTCTCGTAGCATAACATGATTTTTCGATACTATGCCCAGTTAGAGTCTAATAAACATTTCCTGACGTTCACGATCCTAGGTTGTTCTGGTGAATAAAATCTCATATGAGAGACATAACACATCCCACACCTGAGGATTTTTGACACACTGTTGATAAACTCTACAGGGACAAAGATAAGTATGTAGGCTGTTTGAAGACACAGTGTTATAAGTTAAAGGACAATTTGGCTTGTACATTTACAAAGTCTTTTGTGTATACTGAGGACCATTGAGAGAATAATTACACTAAAAATACTACTAATTAGGAAGCCGTATCTTTTAAACTTTCCAAAAAGTTTTTATGTATGTTCTCATTTTTTTTTTTCCACAATAGCTCTGCTTGTTAGGTAGGTGAGAAACTGCTATATGTATTTTACATTTAAAGAAGTTGAGATAGATGTGTTTATAGACTTTTCTGGAATCACAGCTACAATAAAAAAGTGAACTCTAGAAACCAGATTTTCCAGCTTTGATTCTAGGTTAACTCCATGTATTCTTGTTGATAGTAACATCCATATAACCAGCACAAATTCTTTTGTTTCCTGAAACAAAATATATGAGTTGAAAATGGTGTTCTTGAAATGGGACAAAATCATAGACTCATTGAAATTTAGAGTGTAGGAGATCCTAGAAGTGAAAAGTAATCTGAACTACTCAGGTAAGGAAGAAGACCTGACCCACAGAGCTTGAGACTAAAGCAAGTCCTCCAGCTGGTCCATGGGGACATGCAGCGGAGACACTTAGAGGATAATACAAAGAAGACCCCCTCCCCAATTTCTTGCTTTTGTTTAACAAGGGAGAAGTGGGATTTAAAAGCATCTATTCTATGTCTTATGTAATTTTGGTAGAATGATTTGGTGACAATTTTGAAAAATTAGGTGTGAGTCAAATCCAATTATTTTCTCAGACTATGCTTGAAAAGTTTAAGAGTCCAAGGAGTGTTTCTCAGAAATAGTTTTTATAGGACAATGTATAGTTCTGTACATTTTGTTGGCCTGAGGAATTGTACATGACTATAAGGAAATATGACAAATGAATTGCACTGCTTCTCAGGCTATAATAGAGATTCATAGGTTAGAATAGGCAATATATGTATCAAAGATGGACATATAATTTAATATACACATATTCATTCATATATACCCACATTCATATTATATATAAGTATACAAATATCAGGTCTTAGGGTTATTTAAACTCTCATTTATAACTTGCTTTTTAAGAATTATTTAGCTATGCAAGCACGATATCACATATTCAGTAATTTTTTTTAAGTAATAAACATGTCTAGTCAAAGAAAGCATTAATGAAGCAATTCCCCAAATAAAACAGTCTATGATATCTGAGTTGCAGCAGAGAGAGTGTGGTCTTTGTAGTCTAATCAAGATCACAAGACTTGTTTTGAGCGTCTGTCATCTTTAATTTTACGGCACTTCATTTCAGAGTAGGACTGCCAGGGTCACATGCAATTAAAACACAGGCAAGATTTGTCTTGTGAAATCTTAACATAAAAAGTAATGTGTTACTCCATTTTAACTTTTCTACTGAACTCTGTGAACTCACTAATTACTTTTCCCCCCTCTTGTCACCTTTTTGATATGACATGTATTTTATAGAGAAGATAGAAGTTTGGAATTATTTTTATATCATGCATACGATTGAGGATAACAAAATTAAACCAGAGAAAAAAGGAATGCGTTTTTTTTTTCAGAAATACATTTTTTTAAAAGAAATATCTGAGTACTCCAGCTTCAATTACAAAGAACCTCATAGATCAAATTCTAGAAAATAACTGTTAATCTGCTTAACTAGGGCAGGTAGAAGTGTAATAACAGACCGGAGATTTTTACAGAGGCCAGGATAGTGAACTGGAGTTTATTCTCTAGGGTGCCGGGCAAAAGGGCTTTTATGTGATTGGCTGTGAAAAGCATTAAAAGCTGGCGCCGACGTGGAGATTTGGAGTGTTCCATCTTAGTGATCAGTAAATTGCATAGACCCTTATTAACCTTATTGATAAGGAGCTTAGGGAAGTTCCATTCAGGCTGCAATATATTCTTCTTTTTGTTCTCCCGTCTGTCTCCCTTTGCAATCCTAGACGCTTTGTATGGAGAGCCTTTATGCTGCACCTCAAATTCAGAGTGAGGAGCTTCACCTTTAAGTTAGAGGAAGAGAAGGGAACGCGGAGCCAGCCCATGCTCAGGGGGCTCAGGGCCTATTTAAATGGTGTTGCGGACACCTGGAGAATGTGTCCGAAAATTTTGTGCTTAAAGAATCTTTTATATTGCTCCTCTTTCAATGCAGCTGGGGTCTGTAGGGATCAGGGGATTATTTTTGATACCTGTCGAAAAGAGTTATGTCTACACTGATTTTCCATCCCTCACTACTAATTAACCTTATTGTATACAGGAAACAGTTTATTTAATACCTGCATTCTTTCTGTAATGCCAAGTAAAATGAAATCCAGTGTGAAATCTAGTTAGCATTTGCCTTTTTGAAGTCATTTTTAAGTTTCCAGTTTTAGTGACTGTGACCTTAGAACTGATAGCTCGAAAAATAGTGAGCTCAAACCAATTTTGGTTTCCATTGTATTCTTCATCTCCTCCAACTTAAAAGCTGCCTTTCACCTGGACTTGTGGGAACACGGCAGGAACGAGACGTTCTGAGCTGGACCACATTTCCCTGAGCTTTCTGTCTTGACCTCTCTTTGGAGTTCTGAGTATGGAGTTCCCTTCATATCCCCAAAGGTTGGCTCCTCCTCCGCTGACTCTTTCTCTCCTCAGCAGCTGGACATCTCTGTCCTCTTCCTTTCAATCAGTGGAGGCTGGAATTTGACAGACAGTCACATCGTGCAGCAGCAATACAAATAGATCCTGAAGGAGAGGAGAGAATCTGAGCCCAGGGTTAAAATGCTGAAGGAAATCCCATTGGTGGAATGTTTGTGAGGGAAAAAAGGTAGGGTCTCACAATAAAGGCAGAAATTAAACTGTGTAAAATGTCACCAAATGATGTGGAAAAATCCACACGTCTTCAAGTATGCTGCACAATATGGACTTCGAACACATTTTGCTAGTGATGTGAGAATGGTTAGTGCAAGTCCTGCTCTTAAAATGTGAGTGTGTGTGCGTCTCAAGTCAACTTGTCAGCTTAAGTAGTGCCAGAGGAAAGGGATATTTTAGGCCAACGCTTGTAGTCGCCAGATTTCTTGGCTGTTGAGATTTTCATACATTGGTCAGAAAGCCTATACTGTACAGCATTGATCGAATGCTGAAATCATACCGTTGTGAGGGCAGGGGAGGTGAGTGGAAGGTGTTGCTGGGTGTCACGGATGCCTGGACTCTTCTAGACGTGACGCAGGATGTCAGAATTCACTGTTAGACTTGCAGAAGTTAGGTAAGCGAATCTCAACGTCTTTGCTGCTGAGCTCAGGAAAAAAGCATTTCTTGGGGACTTAGACTTGAAGACGGGTAGTTGAAGGGGAATGTGTTTGACGATCCTCTTGTAGGTGGGACTAGATGTCAGTACAAACACCAGTGGCTTGAGGCTACATTTCCCTTGCTAGGACTCGTTGACAGGAAACCTGATGGCGGATTGTATTCGTATGTAACATTGCTCGTGTTGTGGGTGTTTGTCTTAGTTCACTCATCCGACAAGTATACTAAGCATCAACTATGGGCATCGTGTTACCACTCTCCCTTACTCTTTTCCCAGAACTCTCCTAATGGAAGGAAGAGTGTTTTATAGAATCCAGAGGATTGCTGAAGAATTTCGTGGGCCTTGCATGCTTCACTTCCAGCATAAGATAGCAAAAATCAGCTGGATAAGTCTGTAAGGGATGTGTGCGCGCATGCGTGTGTGCATGCATGTGTGTGTGTGTGTGTGTGTGTGTGTGTGTGCGCATCCTGTCAGGTCTCTCACCAAGATAGCTAGACATTTTCATTTTGATAACACTACTACAGAAAATTGTCATCCTTTTGTACAAGATGTTCACTGTAGTCTCATCATTTGGATGATTCAGGATCACTCTTTGGCAGCATGAGACACAGTGTGTCTTGATGCCTGCCTCTTTTTCATTTGTTTTAAAGAGGAGGACTACTGGGGACCCAATTTTTCATCTTGCACAGAACCCCTAACAGGCCAAATTTAATTTCAGTGCAATATTAGGCAGTATGATACGATGGATGATTGATAGGGCACTGACAAATATGATCCAACACAGGACAATATGATGTAACACAGAGTAGAAGCCACCCAAACAGGTCCTTTTACAGATGTGGGCACAGAGGCTCCCCTTCTGTCCTCTCTATAATGTTGTAAAATGGTCGGTACAATGTCTGTAAAACATGTAGTAAAATTAAATGGTACATGAATATTAAAATTATAGTAGCAATAACACGACTGAGATTTAGACATCTACTCATAACAACAAAGGTACCTACATTTCTTTGGGGGAAATACCTAGTGTCCCTCTTGTTCTTTCATGAAAATTAGTATGAAAGTAAAACTCTCATCGCATGTTTTAACAGGAGAGTGACCAGGTACCCACATAGGGAGTATGAATATTTAGGGTGTTGGTGTGCTTACATTTCTTCAGTTCCTTTTCCTAACCTAGTGAGCACATGGTATAGTGGTTTAGACAGAGGCCTCTGGAGCCATATTATTTAGATAGAAATACTAACCTGGCACTAACTGCATGAACTTAGGTAACTTCATCATTTTTTCCCCTTGATTTCCTCTAATATAAATCAGCAATAATAATAGTACCTCCCTCCACAGAGTTGTGAAGATTAAATGAAAAAATTATCTATATAAAGTGCAGTTCTTGGCATATAATCAGCACTATATAAATGTTAACTAATAAAAATTCATCTTTCCAGAACTAATGCTTTTGGTGGTCTTCTGGGTTATCAGAGGAGCAGTGTTGCCCAAAGAGAAAGGAGGGAAGAGTCAAGATGGAAACGACCTTATGATCATTGGGAAGCAAAAGGTGGTAGCATGTGTACTCATCTGACTTGGGCATGACTTGGTCCAAATATCTTAAGACAGTTACTGGCAAAGGCCAAGTCATTGTCAGAGTACCAGAATCCACCCCTATCCTAACCCGGCATGCTATAGGAGTTCCACGTGACAACAAATGGTGCTTTGCACTTAGCATCATAATTAAGAGTTGATGGGTACAGCTCAGAAATTCAGTGGGATGATGCTCTGTAATATTGATTTCTGTATCTGTGGGCACTGTCTGAATTCAGATCTGCTTTAATGATACTACTGTAACAATCTTCAGTCTGGCAATGGTGCTTATCATTTCTCCCTGCTTCAAACTCTATTCTATGAAGTTGCCCGGTGAATCTTTATAGCTCAGATAAAGTCACTTCCCTGCTATACACCATTTAGGGTCTCAAGCTTGACTACAGATGTAATGTAAAACTTCTTGGTATGGCATTCAAGGCTTTTTAGAGTCTGGTCTCAACCTTCCTTCTCATCGTCTTTAGAAGGTCATAAAGTTAATTGTCAGTCAATAGGCTGGAGGTCTATCATCTACATCTAGGAGGAACAATTTATAGATTCATGGTATATTACATGTTTTAATTTCTGTCACATGATTCCGTTAGACAGATCTAAGAGGCAAGATAAGGCAAGTATTATTCTATTTTAAGGATGGGAAAACAGAGACCCAGATAAAGTAGATAATTTGCCCACGACCTAAACAGCAAGTTCTCCTAAGTGCTTAGTCATCCTGTTTTCTCCTCAGACACATTGCACTGGCTCATTCACATATCTCCACCATTTGCTTCATGTGCTATCATTTGCTAGGGAGTAGGCTTTGTTCCATTAAGGTTTAACACTAAGTTCACAAAAATGGAGGTGCTTGGGCTGAGTCTGCTCAGATGTGTTTTATTAGGTGCCCTTAAAAATCAGGTTTCACAGAAGTTTCTGATATTCTGGCTTTTCATGAAAGATCAGAAGGTCTGGCAAACTGTGCCCACATTCCCACATAAGCAACGTTGGCTTGAGCTGTGTAGAAGCCGGCCCTTTTGGCCGGAGGTTGAGCTCAAGTTTTCCCCAGCTGCTATCACTTCATAATGCCTTAAGCCTGCTCCTCTTTACTCATTTATATTACTCGCATGGCCTTAGTAAGCATTTGACTTTACAACCCTTGGTTTAAAGAAAGAGAAAAGAAAAAGATCCATCTATTTTCTAAAGATAAGATGAAACATTTTAATTGAGAAATTAATATGTGGTTATTATGTTTGAAGAAAATATTTGTTGTTTTGTATTAAGATTTGATTTTCCCATGAGAGAGTTTATATTGTTTTGGTTTTATTTCTTATTTTTGACAACATAGCAATTTGACCCAGAACTCTTAGTGACAGTCCTTTTGGATGAAACTCTTTGCAGGACCTTCTAATTAGGCATTGACAGAGTGATTAACTTATAATTTACAAAAATAAATGTGAAAAAGAGAAGTACAGGTCAATTTCTGGCTGTGTTAAACTGTAAGGACAGCATCATTGGCAAGTGATTGTTCCCTTTTAACAGCTTTTCTAATTTTTCTTAATTGGATCCTTTGTTTTCTAATTGGATAGGGAGAACCATCCTATGGCTTTCAAGTACTAGCTATGATCCTGTCGCATGGCACACACTGAGTAGGCAGACTCTCAACATATAGGATGGAATAAATCTCTAAGAAGCCTTTTGTGTGCGTTAAAAGAGGGGCAACTTCCCATGTCCTGGGTGGGTAAGTCTATGCAGGTCCACGCTGAAATGGGATGTGCTAACTCGCTTGATTTTTCAGGGAGACTGTTTCAGATTTGTGCTTCCACTATATTAAGGTTATAATTTCTTAAAATGTTTGCTCATCATAACATAGAAATGCTCCTAAGAATACAAGATTATCATTTCATTCCCAGAAAATGTTAAAAAGTGTATACACACACACACACACACACACACAGAGGCAAACACATGCAAAAGGAAATGCCAGGGTCCTCAAAGTAATTTGTTTCTTCTGCCCTCTGGTGAATTTAGAGATTCTCTTTCTAATAAACAAAATTTCTCTATGGCTTTCTTATTTTACAACCTCCATTGGATCTCTTTTGCCTACAGGATAAAAATCTAAATATTTTATTATGTCCTACATCTGACCCCAACATTTTTCTCTAGCTCCATCCTCCAAAATGGCCAGGTATGTACTTCATCTGCTGTTGACTGAGCTTCTGACTTTTCCTTGGAGATATTGGGTCTTTCACAGATCTGTTCATGTCATTGCTGCTTCCTAGCATGTCTTTTACATTTGTCTTTGTCTGGTTAATCTTATTCATTGGTCAAGATTAGACTGAAAAGGTTACCTTTCCAGTGAAGCTTCACCTGATACCCCCTAGGCACAAGTTGTTATTTAAATGGTTCTTTCTCAAACACTGAACTTTGTTAATATCTCTGTCCTAGCTTCTGCTCATTCATTTATTCAAAATATTTTTTGATCAATAAAACCAGACAAAAAATACTTTTTGAGCATGCCTAAGTGCAGAACCCTGGGGCTCCATGGTTACCATGATGGCTGTGGTCCCTGATCTTGTATTGAAGTGTAACTAATCGGGAGGTGACTGTCTCCCTTACAGGACTGTGAAACTGCAGAGGGTAAGATTATTTGTCTTATATTATATTTGATCAGTAATGCCTAGACTTGCACCTGGCTCAAGCAAGGTGATTGAGAAATGCTCATTGTCTTTTCACGTCTTCTTGATGCAGAATATTGATCAGTTTTATAAAATGTACTATCTTAGTGAGTTAACATACTATACCTACAAGCTTGGCTTTTCAAGTTGGAAGAGTTTGTTGGTAGGACCATCATTGCTGTCTTCACGATGTTATGGAATCTAGTGACCTTTGGGTGTAACCCTTTTTATGCCTTTTGTGTGTGTAAGTCAGATTGTGTGACGGTTGGCTCAGCACCTTGAAATCTTTTCCTAGAGGGAGGAAACACAGTCTCTGATTAAATGCCCTTAGTAGGCAGGCACAGGACACAGCTGGGGTTTGAATCAGTCTAAATCCCATCAGATTGGAAATCAAGAAGCTGGTGCTTTTGAAGATTATAAATCTGGAAAGCAACAGAGACAAGGGGCTGTGAGTCCCTGCTCAGAGTAGGTAGTGCCACTTCTCTTTGGCTGTTCGTGCTGCTTCTCTCTGGCTGATGCTCCCAGAATTACTTTAAAGATGGACATGTGAAGGAATAAGATTTTAATGCTGGAACTACTAACTTACTCCTCCCACCTTGAAAAAGAGAAGTAATTAAAATCTTGGAGAAGAGATAATTGAGAATATAGAATGTCATGGAAATGAGGGGGACTTGAAATAGAATGCCAGAAACTCTTGTTTCACGTCTCCATGTTTTTCTGAAAGGCATAAATACAACTTTAAATATGAGAAGAACTTAAAGCTGGCAAGTCTGTTAGCTCACTGTTACCAGTGACTTTAGAGCGTGGGTTCTCCCTCAAGTGACTTTCCTTGGTTTTGTGGTATGTGTATACATCCCACTTGATGAAACCGCACTTTAGCATTTATTGTGGTTGTTTCTCTGTTTTTGGCCATGAGCTGATTTACTGGTGCCATTGCCAAAAGGAAGACACTCAAGAGGGGCAGGGGAAGGCTCTTCTTCCTCAGGCAGTTCTGTGGATGCTGGAGCTGTGCGCACATCTGGCTGTCTCTTGAGCAGACTCTCAGCCTCGACCATATACCCTGTTATGCAGACAGTCTGTGCTTCTGAGCTCATTATTGCTCTGTGTTTGCTCTTGGATCCATGCTTCATGCATTTTATTTACATGCGTTATTTTTCATTTTCATGAACAAATCGATAACTAGACTTATTCTTTATCACACTGGATTAGTTTTATTTATTCTCTTTGGATTTGATTTAAAAGCTGTCAAACATAAGTCTATATTTTTATCAGCAGAATACTTTCACCAAACTGGGTATGGGATGTGTTCAGCTAGAACATACTTTTCAAAATAAAGTAATGTTTGATATATTCTAGTTAGTTACTCTTTTGTTTATCCATGACAACTGAAACTAACCATCAAATGGATAAAGCAATCGAAGTCTAGTCAAGGAATCCTTAGGGCATATGAAAAAAATGCCTTTTAAAAAGTTTTTTTCTAGATCGATTTAACGTAATTCACCAATAAAGCATCCTCAGAAGCATAATAAAAATTCTACATAAAATGACATAGCCAGGGAAAAGAAGGATATACAGTTTGAGGAAGGTTCAAAATGGATGTTAACATTAAAAATGAGCACTCATGCAATTCCTGTATAATATAAAGATCAAAATTGCAGGGCACTAATTTTGCTTCTAATTTATAAGACCGTATGTTTATGGGACTGCAAATAGTATATATACCATATCCTGTGGCAAATGTTTTTTTCTAAAGAATGGCAATTTTTCTAGAGAAAAATGACAGTTTTTCTCTAGAAAAATTGCCATTCAACATGTATTTGTAAATTGCACTATATAGCACCACGGATAGCTGGGCAGTATTTACACATACAAACATGTTCTTGAAAGGTGAAATGTGTCCATTGGGGTTGAGAACTTGACTTCTTTTGTTCTATTTGAAAATTATTAATTTCTGCCTTCCTTCCTCTTTTGGTTCTACTCATGTGTAAGTAGGAGTATGAGGCAGCCAGGGTAGTGACAAGGCTCACCTGTGTCTACACACACTCTCAATCACACTCACACTCACTCACATCTACACACATACGACCATACACGCCATGTCCAGGAGCAGCATTAAAAATGTTTTTGTGTATGTACTGTACTCTGCCTATCATGGAGTATGCATACTGTATGCCTAGAATGCTAGAAGGAAGAGCACGGAAAGCGTTAATGTAGAACACATATAGGCAAATATTGTCAACTCTTTTATTCAAATGTTTGGAACTTAAATACAAAATTATCATTAAGTTTTCACAAGATGAGGCATCTGTCGCTTGAAAGGAAAAAAATATTTCAGAAATATGTTTACAGAAATGTAAAAATATTAGGCATCCAGACAGATGTGAATACGTTCAGTAACTTGTCTGGTCTGTCAGTCTTCCTCTGAGCTGAAGATCTTATTGTATTCACTCAGCATGAGCTCAGCTATCTGGTTTTGGTAGACCATGTGTATTGCCATGTTCCCTGATTCATTTTCAGCTCGCAGAAGGGTGGGTCCAAATACAATCCCTAAGCTTTGTGTGGACATGAGGTTCTTGGAGGCTTTGGCCACTATCCTGTGGAGAGAGAGAGAGAAAGAGATATTCCATTGGAGTTTGAAGTAAAATTGTAGCTACTTTTGAATTATAGAGTTCTGTGTTCTTGAATTCTTTTTTTAAATTTCAATTTAAAGAAGGAAAGTAAGGGCAGTGATTGGCTTTGGCGAAATGCAACATGAAACACAAGCAATTTTTTCTAGTTCCAGAAAAACAACAATTACCACAACACTATTTCATCTTCTACTCTTTATGCGTTAGAAATAGAACTTATGACTTTTGGGGAAGAATTTGATGCCTTGTACAACATTTTATCCCCATAGTACCTGGCTGTTGTTAGTGCTCTATAAATGTTTGTGGAATGAATAAATGAGTAAATTAGACAGAAAAAATTACTTTGGAGAGTTAATAAGACCCAGCCTTTGCAGTGTTTATAGTCAATGGAGGAAATAGGTGAGCCCATGCGTAAAATACAGAAGACTCCATACACAAAAAGTAGAAAAATATATGCATAATTAATAATGGAAAGTAGACATAAAGACTGAGAACAAAATTAATTTTTAGTGATTAGTGTGAGTAAAGTGAG
This sequence comes from Rhinolophus ferrumequinum, assembly GCF_004115265.2. NCBI lineage: Eukaryota > Metazoa > Chordata > Mammalia > Chiroptera > Rhinolophidae > Rhinolophus > Rhinolophus ferrumequinum. The sequence goes on from NC_046291.1 coordinate 75,529,960, forward strand.
CCTGAAAAATGCTGATTGGGATATGTATTGTAGAGAAGGTGTTCTAGACATTTAGGTATAAGACAAAATTCTACGTGTCTACATTCATTTTGGTCAGCCAGGTTAGCTCACATCTCAATAAAATGCTAAATCTTGTAGGATTTGTGCAGGGAAAGAGACCCACTGGAATCAAAGAAATGCTTGCTTGTGTGAGGACTGTACAGAGAGCTGAAATACCAATGAAACTTTAGGATGTGGTTTTATTAATAGTAGTGCCTTGCCTGCTTCAACACAGGACTCTTAAAAAGAAAACAAAGCCTCATCCTATAAAAATGTAGGACCTTAAAAAAATAATGCTTCTTCTTACAATTGAAGCCCGCTTGGTTTTACCCTAAAACTAGGAAGAGTAAGGTTTTAGTGATATTAAGGAAATAAGGATAGCATAGAGAAGGAAGACAGGGTGCCAAGAAATACTAAACTCTGCATTCCACCGGACATCCTGAAATAAAGGGAAATATGAGCATAGAGAACAAAGTGAAGCAAAGGAAGAGTTTATTGCAAGGCAGAGGGGTCTCTGGTATCAGAGCCATTGTGGAACATTGGGGAACTGTTTGGACTTTGGAGGACTCTTTCTTTGGCCTTTTTGGGCCTATGTAGATAGCCCCAGACAGAGGATGAGGAAGACTTTCTTTGTTTCTATCCCTTCACGATCCCAAATCTTTAAAGTACCACTTCTGTAACCAAGAGGCCATGCCTTCTCTCTCCTGAGAGAGATTGAGAAGCACCAAAGCTGTCTATCTGTGACTCCCCATAGCACAAATTCATGGTCAGCAAAATGTCCTTGACCTGATCAATATCAATAATAACCAAGTATTATTCTAAGCAATTTTATTATCTCACTTAATCCTCATAACAACCTCATGCGGTAGCTTCTATTATTCAGCCCATTGTACGAATGAGGCCAGGAGTGGTGAAGTACCTGATATCACATACAGCGGAGCTTCAAACCCAGGCAGCCCGATTCCCATGTCCGTGGAAGCATCATTGCCGTGTTCTGTGTTATGACCTGCTATGCTTAATAACTGGGATGATTTTTCACTCTGTCCTCCTCCACGTGCTTATCATCAGATCCTTCCATAAGAGGCTCTGAATTTTTTGCTTTAAAATTTTGTTCATTAAAAGATAGCTAACATACAATATTACATTAGTTTCAGGGGTATACCATAGTTATTCAACATTTATATACCTGAAGAAGTGATCACCGTGTACGTCTAGTAACCATCTATAACATTATTACAATATTATTTTAGTATATGTGCTGCCGAAGCGAGCACTTATTACAATATTATTGACTACGTTCTTTATGCTGTACATTACATCTCCATGACTTATTTATTTTACACCTGGAAATTTGAAGAGGATCTGAATTTTTATTCCTCACTGAAGAATTGTGATTGACAGCCTGGTTCCAATAGATTTATTGTGGACAAAAACGGCTCTCAAATTTGGACTGAATATTCAAGATATTCTGCCTCCCATTTTCACTTTCCTTCTGCTTTAAATGGAGAGCATTTGTACCTGTGAGTGTTGTTGGCATGGCTACATTTCTGGAAGGGAGTCTCATATTTTTAGAGCACCCATGAGTTATCTGAGACGCCAAGTTTAAAGTTTCCTTTGGAATATAAGAAACTATGCCACACTGTTGCTACATTTACCAAGTCAATAGGATGACTTAAACATCCTGTCCTGGAGTCGGGGCATATGGAGTGGGCCTTAACATTGACCTTCCCTGTTGACCTTGCTTTAAGGTCTGTCTTGAGCCTTAAAATAATAACTTTATTATAAAAGTTATTAGTAAGATTCACTGTGAAGGAAAACAGGTTTTCTCTTTTGGTTTTAAAGTGATACCTTTTTGTGATACCAGTTCCTTTAATGACTCCACACAACACACACACAACACACACACACATTGTTAAAAGGCAAATATGGAGAGAAATAACATAACTAATCAATTAATTGAGTGCTTATTAAGTAAAAGTTGCTTTAAGAACATCACTCACGAATAGCAAAGGTCAAAGTTGATAAGATTTATCTAGCAAAGAGCAGGGCTCAGAGGTCATAGGGTATGGAGAAGGGAGAATCAACAGCTAGAGAGTGTTGAAAGTTTGAAGGTGAAGGACTGACATAGGGCATCTTGGCGTACAGTGTAGAGGAAGAACATTAGAACCTGGATTCCAGGGAGACTGAAAGGGGAAAGGGATGACAGAAAGATAGATTGAGGATTGAATATATTTTTCCTACTTAATCGTGATTGTAATTTTGGTTGGTAGCAGGGACAGTGAAATTTGGGATAGCTGGTAACCAGAATTGCTTCAAACTCACAAAGGTGAGGCTAGAAATCAAGGGAGGTCCAAGAGCTGATTGTTGGAGGGGCAGTTGTGGCTGTCAGGAGGTTCTGGGGCAGAAGCTGGACGAGGTCTATAGCATCTAGAGGAACTTGGGTACAGGAGGGGTGATTGAGCTCTCCAGGGCATACTGGAAAGATACAGCAGGTTAGACTCAGGCCATTGGGGGAGAGAAAGAAGGCTGAAATGGGACTATATTTCAATTTCCCCAGAGTTCTTTATATTTTTCCTTCTCAGCCAAAGGCCTGGCTTAGAATCCAGAGTCGGGCCAAATCTAGAGGAAAAAACCAAGACCGAGTTTAAATAAAATGGACAGGAGGCAGCTAGAGCTGCATGTCAGCACCTGCTTTTGGGAAAGGGTTCTTTATCTTAGCCAGTGGGTCATGGAAGAGAACTCCTGTAATGGATTTTTGCCAGTGCATCAGTTTCCTAAATTTCCTATAGAAAAAATGTTCACTGGTGCTTTCTTTGCGTATGTAAATATGGAACAATCATTCCATCTGAAACCGGTATACTTTGTGTCCATTTCTCTCCACACTTTCCATCTGATTTTAATAAAACTGGCTTTAACTTATGAGTACTTTAAAATAATCTTGTTATAAACAGATTTTACTAAATGACATAAAGTTTTGTATTTTTTTTTCTATTTGCATTACTGCAGGTTAAATTTTCTTAGCAGCTTGGAATTTTTTCCTAAGTTGGGAAAATCAAGTTACTTGCAATAACTCTTAGAAAAATCAAATGTAGTTAAGAAAGGAAAAAAAGTGTGTTATATAAAATACATTCTATGTTATTCACTGTTATAAAATGTGTGCTTGTGATATATATATATATATATATATATATATATATATATATATATATTTCATTAGCAATTTATGTTCTGAATATCAACCAACCAGTAATTGGTATATTGAGAAACCCATCAATCTTTAGGTTAGAAAAGATACTGAAAGTGAAGACTAATTTGGGGTAGAAATCACTAACTACTAAACTATATAATTCATGTAGCGAGGCAAATCTGTTTTGTTGTCAACATTTAAATTACATTAGACCCCTTTCTAATAGACAGCAGGGATAGATATTTCTAGCAAAGCAGACCCCCAAACTGGGGATGTCTGGGAAAATGTATTAATGCTGTTATAAACTTCATTATATAAATGTGAACTTACCTACTCTCTATCTCAATAGACTCTTAAATAGTTCAGTGGTTGATTTAGGACCACAAAGGAAGTCAACCACAATGTCAAACTATAGCTAGACTACTACTACCCTACAAAATTATTTAACTCTTAGTTGTTTTGTTGTTGTTGTTTGTTTTTTTTACCTTAAATCACTAGATATCATAATTTCTGCTCTCACTGTGGAGACCAGCAGGGCACTGCATGTGCCACTATTTCTGAAATCTTCAACTAGTAAAACATATGTAGAGGAGAAACATAGGCTATTGAAAGAAATAACAGCCCTGCATGAAAACAAATTCAACCTAGTTTTTAGACAGAAAACACTCCTAAGCAGTTAAGTTGTACTTCTAGTAGCTTAAAATGAAGTTGAGTTGTATTATTGGAAGCGGGGAGAGGATCTGATTCAGAAACCGAATCCATTTTTACTATGGGTTTGGCAATACCTCCAGGACAGCCCTCATGAAAGTGAGTCCTGCAAAACACCATTTTTATAATATACTTCAAAAAAATAGCGTTCTGGAGTAAAATAACTTTTGAAGAAAACTGTATGCCACTTTGTTCTTAAAAAGTCAAACTACACAATAGCATTATAAAGGCTCTGACAAGTCCTATAGAAAGTAGTTTTGCTTTTCTCTGTGTGACTCATGTGTTCCCTAACTTACTTGAATGTTGTAGATTCTCCTTAGGGACAACAAGAAAATGTCTCTTTAGTTGCTTTGCTAAGGGCTGGTTAAATAAAATATTACCCTCCTATGCCACCCTGGCTTCAAAGTCCATAGCAACTAACTTAAGAGGTTAGACTATGGTCATTCTTGGCAGGTTCCACCCACCTGGTAGGGCTTAGATTTTATTAGGCCTTAGATTACGTGACAGTGTTGTAAAATTTGAGCTACAATTTAACATGTATCTAGCAAAGACATGACAGAAATGCTCCTTCTATGACAAAACAAAAGCCAAAAGGCGAAAGAACACATCTGAAGGGGAATGGTGAGAGCTAAGACACGGCTGAGAGATTAACATACAGGGAATTGATGGATGGGTAAGAAAGTGCAAAAACATTTAGACCTTAGATCAATATTTGGAAATTCTTCTACATGTTTGTTTACTCACCATTAATTTACTCCTAAGAAATCCTTAGAGCAAAGATACCTTATGCTAAGCAACATGAAGAGCTCAAAAGTTTAGTGCCTGTGAATGCTTGACTAATAGGAAAAAGAACCCAAAACATAACTCTTGAAAAAGGCTATTTATTAATACTGCTTAGTTTAAAATAGCCTGACAAAAATAATTACGATTTTATGAATTTGTTCATGAAATAGCACTTGATGTATATTCATTGTAAAAGGAATTCTTATACCGCTAAGCAAAATTCAAGTTTATAAAATCTTGAAGTGGGTAAGAATTCATTTTTCTGGCAAGAGCTTAAAAGGGTGATATACAGTTTACAGCGTAAAAAGGAGAGGAAATGCCAGAGCTACTTTTTGTCGGGCCCAAGTGGAAGGAGCAATGATCCATTAATTTAAGATTATTTTAGAAACAATCTATAATCCAATGCTACAGATGTTGGACCCCAGACAAAAAAACCCTCGCTGCCTTATGCTGGGTAAGTTTTTCCAAGAGTGAGCTGAATTGCTAACTCAAAAAAATTCCTTAGTTGCTTCAAATCACAGCCAAATGACTCAAACTGAAAGACAGCTTTAGTACAAAACTCAAAATTAATGCTGAATTAAGAAGACCAACGCATTTAATAATAGTCCAGCTCTAAACAGATACATGGATGCAAACTTCCTTTTAAGTTTGTGCTTTACTGTTACCATAGTGACTTGAAAGGAAGTTGAAAGCCACATAATTGCCTGCAGGACAACTCTCAAGTTATTGGAAGTGTATTAAAAGTGTTTTCTTCCCTATCTCTGTAATGCTATGATTTTCCGACACACATAACCAAGGTGGTTTAACTTGAATGGGGAGAATGTGGTGGTAAATATACTCTTGCCGTCAGGTCACACCTGGCTTGCAAAATACAGCTCAGCCACTGTATGTGAAATGTCAACTTGTGACTCTGAGCACTTAAGTGAAAGAGGCTGTTAAAAATAGAATACATTTTCAATGTGCTCAACTTTGGTTTCCTACATATGTTCTATAGCTACTTTGGGGGGGAATTCATGCTAACTATATTCTTGCCTACCTTTAATTTGCCAAACTGTACTGCTAACTATACTGGACTTTTTTAAAAAAAAACTAGGATTGGGGGACTTAGCAGGAATTCTACCTTTTCCCTTAAGGTCATGACTGTATGTCAGAAAAATCTTCAAATATTGCAAAAGCAGAAGAGCAGTCACCAGTGTTTTTGTACTTAACATTAATGTGTTTTAAGGTGGTGTGGGGACAGAGCCAGGAGTGCAGTTTCCAGGCTCTTGCCCTCACTTGGAAAGGTGCTGGCTCAGGTAGTAAATGGCCATCAACTGTGATTGGATGGCCATCAGCTGTAGCTAGTTGGCCGTCAGCTGTAACCAGTGAGCCATTGGCCACTAATATAACTGCTGTGGCTCGGCTAGCAGAAAAATGGGGGCTAGCAAGAAGCTGGTGACTGAGCTAGCAAGAGCAGATTGCAGCTAGCAAGTGAGGTTGGTTGGCAGAGAGAAGTGGACGGCAGGTTGCGGATAGTGTTGCTCCTTCTTCCTGTGTCTCCAACCCAGCCGCCAGTGAGAATATAGTGGTATGACTCCCCTATCTATGGCTCCGTGGGTGTTCCTTTTTGGCCCCACCATATCCTGTGTTCTTATGTGGGGAGCGGGACCAGAGACCCAGCCTGCCACCCTGCATGACAGGTGGTCATTTACTGGTAATTTGCATATGTTAATTTATAAATTAACTGGTTTAAGTAATTGTAAAGTCTTTAATTTTATATCCAAATATAATATTATTATTTTCTAAAATAAGTTAACAACTATCCTCCTAAATGGGAATTATTGTTATGTAGACATTTTTGCTTTTCAATAATCTTTAAAGCCATGTGTGTGTAATTCTCTCAAAGCTCATTATGGAAGAGGAGCATTATATGGCAATTGTATATTCATAGCTGACATGGCCTTATTCTTTGCATTTATTAAATAACCTCTTTGCACTGATTTCAATGCTGAAGATTGAAACATTTTCAGTTATTCACTTATTTCAGATTTTTATTGATTGGTCATTATAAGGAGATTCTAACGTATCTTTTAAAGCAATACTCAGTCTGATAAGAGGACTGATAAAATAAAAAGAGTGAATAGCCCATAGGCTTCAAAGTGACTTATTTCTAGTTGAAATATGTATTCTATAATGTGACAACAACCATCGATAAACTGGGATATCATAATGGAATCCCTTACATAGATAACATCAAAAAGGAACTCTAATAGTTATTACTACTTGTTGAATATCTATTATGTGCTAATCACTTGCTTCAAATAGATCACAATTTCAAAGATAGATTTAAAAATCAGTTTTAATTTCTTTTTTCTGATTATAAAGTAATACATCCGATTCAAGAGAATTTTAAAAGTTTAGAGAAGAAAAAATCCACCAGTAACCATTAGCAGTAATTCAATGTAACAATTATTCATTCACAAAAATCTGTTGAGTACCTACTAGATGTTGGACACTGTTATGGGTCTCGGGGACAGTGCAATGAGTAAAATAGATAAAGTCCTCTCCTATATGAAGCTTAGAATCTAGCAGGAGAACCAGACAATGACCAATACATTAAACGATATATAATGTGATTCCAGGCACTGAAGTACATCAAGAAAAACAAAGAAAAAGAGTAGTAGTTGTTCTTCTACTGACCCTGGGGACCTTTTAAAAGAAATCTGAATGTCCTCAAATCCATCCCCAGAGATTTTGGTTTGCTTAGTATGGGTGGGGCCTGGCTGGCTGCAGATAATATCGTCCACAGATAATTCTCATGAGCAGGGAGTGGTGGGAAGTGCTACACATAGCAGACAAGGCACTCAGAAGTCCTTCCTAAGGAAAGAACACTGGGGCAGAGACCTGCTTAGGTACACACAACTGGGGAAGGAGAACTCTAGGCAGGAAAAAGTAGGTAGAACGCCCCAGTGGTGAGGCTGTGCTTGATGCATGTAAGACTAGAGAAGGGGATAGTGTGGCCAGAGGCGATGTGTGATACCAAGCCTTTCCATGGTGATCACAAAATATGGTGAATGCTGCTGTCAACTGCCATCCAATGGAAAGGTAGGGATCTTCAAAACGGGAAGCAGTGCATTGAACCTTAATAACAGTTTGTGACGTTTCAATTTATTCTGTGCAGTGAGCTGGGTGTCAGCTAAGGTTAAGAGAAGGTGTGTTTTAAAGTGAGCCTTAAATCATCCTCCATCATGACAATGCTCTGTGTCACACATTGCTTCTGGTATACGGAAATTTCTGTCAAATAAAAACATTACAGTGTGTCCTCATCACCTTATTCACAAGACCTGGCACCGTGTGACTTCTGGCTCTTCCCTAAAGTCAAAATGACCATGAAAGGTAAACGTTTTGAATTGATTCAGGACATTGAGGCAGCCACGACAGCGCAACTAAAGACATGAAAGAGAATTTCCAGAACTGCTTCAGAAAGTGACAAGAACAATGGGATAAGTGTGTTTGAAGCGAGGGGGAGTATCTTGAGGGGGATTAATGGCAATGTGTCTTTTACTGTAGAATAAATATTTTTAATTTAAACACTCACTGTATTTTTTGATCATATTTATTATTTACTTATTGCCTTATATGGGACAAAATGGGTTGTACCCTATGATTTCTTAGTATAAGTGAAATTGACATACAAAAAAATCTTTCCATATATTCTTCCTCTACATTTTGGAGTATTGCTTTAGGCAATGGTTCCCAACCAGGGGCAATTTTGCCCTCCCCTCCTCGCTCCATGAGGCATTTGGCAATTGCTGTAGACATTTTTGATTGTCATGACAGTGGTGGTGGAGGGGAAGGGTGGGTGGGGCGGGAGTCGCTACTGGCATCCAGTGGGTAGAAGCAAAAGATGTGGCTAAATATTCTACAATCATAGGACAGCCCCTCACAACAAAGAATTATCCAACTCAATATGTCAATAGCGCTGCTGTTGAGAAATCCTGCCTTAGGGTAAAATAGTAGAAATGTACGTAACAACTAGATCAATGATTCTCAAACTTTACTGTTCATGAGAATAATTTGGAAGCCATGTTGAAACAAATTGCTGGGCTTTACCCCCCAGATTAATGATTCAGTGAATCTGGAGAGGGATATGAGAATTTGCTTCCCTTACAAGTTCCCATGTTGTGATACTGCTGGTCTGGAGGCCACACTTTGAGAACTTGCACTAGATCATAAGTTATGTCTCTTCTTTTCTTAAAATATGATGATATGAGATCAGTTCGCACATTCCATTCCACTACATGTAATATGTAGTCCTGTAATCATTATCATTTGGTATTATTCCTTTTAAAATAATTGCCAATTTGATAGGTGTAAAATGGACTGTCATTCTTTGAATTTAGGGTTCCTTGAGTTTAGGAAAAGAGGAAAAAGTAAAAAAAAACAAAAGCAGACATTTTTCTCTTCTGTGAATAGCTGTTCATATCTTCTGCCCTTTGCCTATTGAGAGTTTATCATTGTTTGTTTAATCCATTTTATTTATTTTGTATAATAAAACTAATACATAGTCTTTGAAAAAAATGTACTAATCAGGAGAAAAGAGACAGTATAACAAAAGAAGGAAAAGGGAAGGAAAATGGGACTTCAGATCATGAAAGAAGTCTAAAGAGATCATGTTCTGAATCATGCATGCTAATCATATTGATCTGAATATTCAACATACATCTAATATAATTTGCTCTAAATTACTATCCAAACTGTTTTTCTCAGATAGATCATAAACCTTTTCTGATGAGTCTTTAAAATAAAGACCGGATCAACCTAAGGGAAAAAACAAACAAAAAAAAACACACAAAAAAAACCAAAAAAATCCTCCTGCTTCCTATTCAAACTCCTTCATGATCTTCATGATAACTATAATTAACAGATGAGTGTTCCTTCTAGATGTTTTGCTATCTATCTATCCATCTACCTATCTTCATATATATTTTTTTCTTTTAAAAAAGTGAGATAAAAAATACATAACATGTTACAATTTGCTGTTTTCCCCCTTAAATATATATCATGGGCATCTTTCCAAGTCAGTACATATAAAAATACTTCATCCTTTTAAAAAAAGTTGTTAAATTTCATAGTATAGATATACCTTAATTTATTTAACCATTTCCCTGCTGGGGCTCTTTTAGGTTGCTTCTACTTCTTTTCTATTATAGACAATGCTACGATGAATATCCTTCCATATATAGATTTTTGAATTGTTTATTTATTAAGAAGCATAACATTTCATTATTTTTGTTGTAATTATATTCTCTTAATTCTTTTGTTCCTTAATTTTATTTATTTAAACTTTTATGCGTTCATATCTAGCACTATTTCTTTTGGAATTTCTACCATTGTTTTTGTTATTATAAAATGCATCCATTGAAAGAGATTATATAAATATTATCAACATTTTCTCCAAGTTTTTAAAAATTATTTCATTTTCATATCCTCTAATTCATCTTAAATATATTTTATTGTGTGAAATGTGATGGTAATCTAAATTAATTTTTCTCCAAAAGCTAGCTAATTTTTCCAATAACATTTGTTGCATAAATCGCCCATTCTCCATTTATTTGTAATGCTACATTTTTGTGCAGTTTCCTACAGTCATAATACACACACTTGGTACATCCTACTCTGCTGATAGTTCTGTGTGTAGTCTGAACTAGTCCTTTGCTGTTTAAATCATTGTAACTTTAATATATGTTAGGAATATCCCCCCTCCCATTTTCTTTTTCAGGTGTGAAAGAAAATTTTCAGATGAATTTTTTTCAAATGGACAAAGTGAGCCTAAAGAAATTGACAATTTGATCAAAGCCACATTGTAAGTGGAAGCACCTAGATTAAGATGAAGATCTTTATTATTCTGGGATATAGATATTTTTCAACCAAATAACTAAGACTTAAGAATTTTGCATTTGAAATTAAGGGCTCCCTAATTGTAAGGCCTGGTACCTGAGGAAGACTTGGGAGAGAAGTGAGTCAGAGAGTCAGCAAGAAGTTTTGGGTGACATTTTTTATTTTTTAATCACCTAATTCACATCCTAGGATATATTTACAAAAATGAGAAGGGTGTTCAGGTGGACAAAAAGCCAAATGAATACATATTACCTTTATCTCCAGATTCACACAGTGTTTTAAACTTCTGAAAGCACTTATTTCTCATTGGGAATGGAACTGCATGCACCATGAGTAAGACAGGTTGAGAATTTCAGCTGTGGTTTCCCTTAGGTGTTTTCTCTCAAACTTTAAAATGGTTTTAGCCACCCACATTTGATCATGACAGCAGTAAAAGAAGTCTTAGTTTTTATTCCTGAGCCCTGCTGACCTGCCAGCACTACTTATAATAAGAGCATCCTGGAAGACTCGCCCTGGATGTAGGGGAGAACGGCTAGAAAATATATTACCTGATGGCAGTATTTTTAGAAAGGAAAAAAATTATACGACTGTCATTATTTTCTACCCGAATCTGTTCAATAAGTCCGTTAAAAATCTAGTATGTGCCAGTAAAATTTTATATAGAATATTGGAGGTGGTGCATGGATCAGCATTAATTAGGCCAAGTAGAATAAGGCACCTAATTATAAGATATTAGTGAAAATATAGAACTTAAATATTTGCCTTATGATGTTAGATAAAACTAATAGGAACACCGTCAATATGCAAAGTCAGAATTCATCAACCTCTTTTTTAAAAATTTTCCTGTCCACATAGGTAAAGAGAGTAGCTATTTCACTTCCCACAGAGGGAGTCTACATCAAACCTTCAGCAGTTACTTGAAAATTGTCTCTGTTTAAAAGGTCCTAGAATAGCTGGGGGAAAAAAAAAGTTGCAATTTGGGTATTGCCATTCAATTGTCCATCATCAATTTTACTTCCTAAGGAAAATTAAGTTTTAGATACTTTTTACAATGACTTGACTTTAAGAGAGACACTGCCTCACACCAAGAGACACTTGGATAGCACCAAGGTAAATGTGCCCACAGAGGGACGCTTTCCTCAATGGTGGAGCAAAGAGCTGAAGGAGTTTGATTTGGAAAAGGAATCATTAGAAAAGTCATGATGATGGAGTGCAAAAAGCCATGATATGGAAGAAAAAGTCAAATGTCCTCTTGCAAATCCAGTGTCTGGAACTGGCCCAGAGAACACCTCCCCGTGAAGAATAAGAGTTGGGAAAACAGACTAGGATGCTTCAAATGATTCATATTTATTATAGAAAGTTTAGAAAATGCAGACAAATCAAAATAGAAAATAAAAATCTCTCATAATCCCATCACTTAGCTATTACTACTATTATTACTATTTGGTTGGTATAAACTTTTCCATTTGAACACTGGAAAGGTACTGGGGGAATCTATCAAGGTTATTAAATAAAAAGGCCATGAGTTCTCTATCAGGAGGCATTTAGATATGTCTGAGATTCCTGTATTAAATGACGAGTTGAATGACATTTAAAATATGGCCTAGGCTCCCAGATTAATGATGAAAGAATGGACATTCTAGGGAAGTCAAACTGTCATTTGAGACGAGGTAGGATAATGTATAATAACTGAAGTTTCTTCCCCTCCCTTCCTTGTACCTCTTGCCTTTCCCCAAGATGTAGTCAGCAGCATTTTTTGACCTTAGTGGAGGGATGGTACAGCAGCAAAGCAGAGAAAGTGCTTTGGATTTTTGCAAGCTAGGGCATTTGAACGGCTAAGGACTGTACTTTTGAGTTTCAAAAGCGTAAGCGTTTAAGAACTCAGAGTTGCAGCTAATGCCTAAGCAATAAATTGGAAGGTAGATGAAGAGCCAGGCTACCTTGCTGCCAGATTAAAGAAAGATTTTCTGGACTAGGAGAAGAAGAGCTCGTTTGAAGAGAGCTAAGACTTTGGTGATGTCCCATGGAGAGGTGAGTCCTGGCCCCTTTCCACCCCACTTCCCTGGGGATACAGGCTGTTAGAAGGTCTGAGGATTCTGAGATCAGATGGACCATCTTCTCCTTGGGGAAAACCTAGGGATATAGCAAGATTCCGGAGTTACTCGTGTTTAGTATGCTAGAAATAGCTAACTAGGAATCACTGCATGGTATATGCAGGCAAAAGTGGCATTAGGATAGCTTTACAGAGTTCTGCCTGAATAGTGACTGAAACCCAGACCTGGTATTCAAAGTTGGGGATGATGACAAAAAAAAAAATAAATAAAAAATAACCCAGAAGAGAATGAACACCCACCTGGACAGGTGACGTAAGCCAGACACTTTCTACTCTGCTTATCTGCCTTATTGTCTTTCTTCAGTAGAATGTAAACATCTCAAGCATCAGAACTTTGTTTTTGTTTAAGCCAGTATATCTAGATCAAGATTAGTATTTGGCTCATAGCACTAGGTGCTCAATAAATATTTATTGAAATACTGTAGAAATTGATGTGCTTCCTGCCCTCCACCAAATGCTTGGGCCACATGTAGCCCCCCAGAACTAGAAATGGACCAGAAAATGTCTAGAAGTCACTTTGAATCAACTAGATTGAAATCATTTAAAAGAATAGGCTTTGACAGAGAACTTTGTTTCGGTTATGGCACAATAATTATATTTCTCACACACCAGAGTTTCAGATCTGCTTTGCAATAATGAGAACATGAAGGCAGAGATGAGGAGACATAATATTTCCTGAGAGCTTGTGAGGGACCTGCAATTGTGCAGGGTGCCTTTCCTACCCATGTACTATCTGACAATGAGTCTCCAACATGTACCCAGTTTGAACAGAACTGGTGAGAGGAGTTTAAAATAGAATGTAATTTTGATCTGGTTTATACTATGGATAGTTGAAGTTAAAGAAAACAATACCATTTTTCTTGGCCGTCTAGAACAATTCCTCCCACTGTGGGACAATGGACTGAATGGATCCAGAGCTCCCTGTGGAGTTGGCTGAGACTAAGTTGGGTCCATATCTCAATTTCTTCTTCTGCCCAATCACGCTCCCACCCACTCCCTTCCCTAGGGGTTGATCCCTAATAAATACTCTGCATGTTAAACTCTGTTTTAGGGTCTCTTTCTATAGAACTTAATCTGTGATTATTAGTTCCAGGAGTGGTCCAGGAAAGCCAGCAAAAATGGGCATTTGGGGCTGGGTCACTTGCTGGCTGGCTGGCAATGAGGGTCTGTCAATGGTGGTAGGAAAATACAGTTGGGTTTTGGCACAAGGTGGCAGCCCAATTGTTAAAACTCTCACTGGTGGTAAATTGGGATGTTATATCCATGGAAAAGAGACTAGTAGCTTGTGTAGTGTATTAGACATTTAAAAATACTGGTCGGAGGTTGTGGATAGTAGCTACAAGGTCAATGAGATTGAAGGGTTATTACTAAGCACCACTGATACTCCACAAAAATTATTTGCAATTACAGGGGACTTTACTCTGTAAATTAGGGTTGGCTATAGGAGAGCCCATTACAGAACTAGGTGAACCAATAACAATGGAGATGATAAGACAGTGAAATAATAGAGATTAGGTGGGGGCTTAATTGCTAGAAGCCAGGTAGGTGCAATTATAATAATAAGCATGAGGGACAGCCAAGGGAACTCGACTCACAGAGAGCTATGAAGATGGTTAACAGAATATGGCATACCCTAGGAGCAAAATAAATAGGCGGCCGACAAGGAAGGTATTTAGCTTGTATCACTGTATTAGAATAATACATCTAGTCATTGTTTTATAACCCACTGCTGCTTCCTGAGCACTTGGGGTTTCTTGGGTCCAGTGATCAGCAGGAAAGGAGAAGACTGACCATCTAGTCAGGGGTCATTGACCCTGATCAAGTGGAGGAGGTAGGGTTGCTGTTCCACAAGGAGAAGGAATAATATGTGTGGCATCCTAATGATCTCCATGGAGCCTCCAAGTTCTCTGTCACCAGGTTTTATGGTTAATGGAGAAGGCATAAATTCTTTTCTGAAAAGACATGGTGATTAGGAGTTTGGACTCCTCAGGGATGAGGAGTGGAGTCACTGCTTTGGGTCAGTCACCACGATGGCAGAGGCTATAAGTGAGGGTGAGGGGCGTCTAGAATGGATAGTGGAGGGAGGAGAGGATGAGTGTAAGTCTTGGGCTCAGGCCCAACTTCACCTACAGGGTTTGATTTCGTCCTGTTAAAGCTTCCTCTTCAAAGGCTTCCTTGGCAAGTGAGGCCTTCTGAAGTCTTAGGGGAGCCGTTCCCCAAACATCCATAAAGAAAGAAGCAGAGTGGCACAAAAGGTGGACTCTGGTGGACATGAGATATTCTGCCCAGATGTCTCTTTAAGGAAGAGCTTGTTACTTGTTAGTCAGCAGTCAGCCCCTGCAAGATTTCCCTCAGCTGAAGATAGACCCTCACCCCACAAGACTCTTGAACACAGCCCAGGGCCAATAACTGATCACAGTGGGGGTAGAAAGACTGAGTCATTTTGGTCCATCTGGAGATAACTCTGATGAGCCATAGATGCTCCAGAGCTCCTGTGGGTTGCCCAGGCTTTGTTGGGCTCACATCACAGCTTGACTTGTCTTTCTTCCCCATTCCACTCCACATCTCCTTCTGTTGGTGCGTATAGATACGTAACTGGTGCCATGTTAAATTCAACCTGTGATGGTACCCATGAGCACTGAGGAATCAGAGAAGCTCTAGTAGAAAAAGAACTAGTTTGCGAAGGACAAGACCTGAAATCTAGCCTTGAATCTAGCCCCGACCAGTTCTGTGTTTATTAATCATTCCCTTCCACTCCACATTTGTATTTTATCATCAACAAAACTGGGATAAAACCATCATGCTTTATATATAGTACTTTATATTTTCTAAATTTGTTCTGGTCATTCTAGAGCAGAGAGTCTCAATTCTTGCTGTATTTTGGTATCTGTGGACCATTCAAAACCATGTGACTGTCGGGGACTCACCCATAGAGATTCTGTTAAAATTGGCTTGCAGTGAGGTCTGGGCTTGATAAAAACTCTGAGTGTTGTTCTATTGTGCCGGGGAGAAAACCACTGCTCAAGGGAAAACCTGTAATCTGGAATCTCAAAATATTAAATTCTTATTCCCCATGTATTGACTGTATGGTCTTAGATAGGCCTTATCACTTCTCTGAGCCTCAGTTTCCTTGTCTAAAAACTGAAGTTAATGACAAAACTGACCTCATGGGTTGTTTTGAAGGTAAAGTAAAAAAAAAAAAAAAAAAAAAAAAAAAAAAAAAGTCTGTAAAACCCTTTCCAAATGATAGAAACATTAACTTTCATGATATGTGATTAAATTTGCCTCTGTCATTGTTATTTTATAAACAAAGAAAGGGAGATTAGGACTCATTGGTTTTTTACTCTGGCTAGAGCTTTTAGAAAAGCAAAGGTATCCTCCAGAGATTCTTATTTAGCCCAGGTGTCTGAGTTTCTAAAAAAACTTCATAGGCAAATCTGGTGTTTAAAGACTTCTTGGTTAAATGACCTGTCCAAAAGTCACAGAGCCAATTAAGTCCAAAAGCTGAGACTCGAATCTAGACCTTTCCATGCCTCTCTCCTGTTTTATCTGCTATTATTCACGCTGAGTTTTCATTCTTGCACATAAGTCTTATCATAATATCATATGTTAGTCATAAAATATAATAATAGAGATAAGAGGGATCTTGAATTTAAAACATTGTATAAATATAATGTGCTATGATTATTAAATATTAAAATAATTACGTCTATCCCATTAGAACTAAGCCATATGATTTGTGTGCTTTTAGTAAGTGAGGGGTAAAACTCTGTAGGTAACATAAGATATTTTTAAGATTTTATGAACCAACCATAAATTAAACAAAGTGACATCAAGGCTGAAAGAATGGAAGCAAGCACAAAATGAAGCATTTCAGTGAATTCAAAATAGAGTAATGTACTGCTACTGTACTGCTCCCCTATCTTGAACACGCTGACTTAATTTGGCATCATGAAGGAAGAGAATAGGATAAAGACAGAGAGAAGGATAAATAGAGATATGAAGATCATTTTAGTGTGATAATGACCAGGCCACTCATATTTCTCATATAGCCTGGAAACAATTTCATACTTATTGGAATATGTGACCTTTAAATGTTCCTTACTTGCAAAAAGACAAATATTCTAGAAGCCGGGTGTTAGCTTGTGGAGTCATCTGTCCTGCCTGCCCTTGGATTGGAGGCTACTACCAGGAGAGTGCTGAGTGTAGACGAGCAAATGTGTTACGTATTCTTTACATTTGCAGACTTCAGGGTAAGCTTTCTTTAACAGCTCTCTGATTTCTTTAACATAGCAAATCTTTAATCAGTCTAGATATGTTAAAATGTGATCTTTTACAGTGAATTGACCTGAGTTGAGTACTTGAGTTGCAATGTGTATATTTCCCCCTCAAAAGCTGACTTGTAGGGGGAAAAAAAATCAGATAGTCTATGATATACTTTGCCTTAGTGACAAGATGTTTTGGGGGAAATCATCCAAGCTTGAAATAAAATCTTTATTGAAAGTAATTCTACATTCATGCCAGTCAGATACATTGTAGGATTAGACCAGATATCCCAGGGGAAAACTATGGTATATGCACCAGGCAGAGTTGATTATTTGGACCTCCTGTCAGTTCTTAACTTCCTGACAATGGCTGAAGCCTTCACAGCCGCTACAACTCTGTTTTCATCTTTATTTTGAAAGAAAGTTAATACGCTTTACCTTAACTACGCCAAATGTACTGGAAAATAACCCAGTAATAAGATACACCCCACCTACCAAGTGATATCTGTATGTAGAGAACATTTAGCTATGCATTTTAAGGAAACAAATACAAGCGGCACATGACTGAAAGATATTGTGATTATTTTTTCTGCTTGAACTTTTAAATTTTCCTGGCAAAGCCTCCTGTGTGCTGTCTTAAAATCAACATGTATACATAATCATGGAGCCAAGTAAATGGATTTCATTGTAAATTCTCTTCAAACGGCAGGGCAACCTTTATTATTATTATTATTAATTATTATTATTAGAGCAATTCATTTATCAATGTTATTTGGTGTCAGAAAGAAAGATACAGGTGTGCCAGGTGACATTTGGTTCCACTTAGAGAATCGATACCAGCTTAAGATGTCACTTTTGAAAAGTTATAGAATTGTTTGCTTTTTGTACATAATTAACATTGCCATTAAAGAAGAGAGAAAAAGGCATAATTTTGTGGGGGTTCAGAATGGGTCACCCAAGATGTTTCTGTGGTATGTGGATGTTTTTGAGCTAAAGGCAACTTTAGCCACGGGCTCAAGAGGAACTTCTGCCCCTCACCTAGAAGAACTTGAATTAGAGGCCTTGCCCATAATAAGAGATCATCAGAGATAACCTTTTCCACCTGCCTACATGGCAGGGAAAACTACTAATTACTGAACATATGCTTTCCCCACAATGACCTTCTGAAGCTCCAAGGTGCATCACCTCATCCCTAGCTCATAATGTCTCATATACCCATGTCCCTGCTCTGTTTCTGAACCACTTCCATATGTGGTGTTCCCATACATAGGTGTGTATTAAATTTGGTTATTATCTCTTGTTAATCTGTCTCATGTCTGTTTGGTTATTAGACCAGCTGAAAGAACCTTGGGGGTGGAGGAAAGTTTCTTCCTTCCCCACCATTTCAAATGGAGATTTATGTTCTGAATCATTGTAAAGACAACACGGTAGTATAGTTCTAGAGGAAAGGGAAAGACATGACCTCCAATAGTTGCTTGCTAATTACCACATTCATTTAAAAATTCAAAACTTAGTTTCATAATTCTCATTTTGTGGTTGTATATTCTAAAACTCATTGCTCTGGCGTCACCAAAGAATGGAAGCAAGAAGGTTAAGCGGCCCATGACTCAAGTATAAGGACAGAAATGATAGTCTATGAAGTACCATGTTACAGAAAATGACAACATATTCCCCTAGACAAAGAAGTCTTAAGGTGAAAAGAATACGTGTTCTGAGAACCATATTTCTTACCTAAGGTATGCATTGGTTAAAAATCTTAAGTTAAAACTTACGCTTAAAAAACTTTTAAAAAAGTTTTTAAAAGATCATGAATGTCCTTTAAGAGGTAACTGGATAAACAAATTGTGGAACATATTTAATGGAATATTATTCAGTGATTAAAGGAATACACTACCAAACTATGGAAAGATGGGAGGAAACTTAAATGCATATTACTAAGTGAAAGAGGCCAATAAGAAAAGTCTACATACTGTATGATTCCAAGTATCTGACATTCTAAAAAAGGCAACACTTTGGAGATAGTAAAAGTTCAGTGGTTGCCAGGAGTTAGGAGAGAGGGGAGAATGGCTAGGCAGAGAACAGAGGAATTTTAGGGCAGTGAAATTATTATTCTGTATGATATTAGAATGGTGAATACATGTCAATATACATTTGTCAAAATCTATATAATATACAACATTAAAAGTGAACCTTAATGGAAACTATGGGCTTTAGTTAATAATAATATATTAATATTGGCTCATCAATTGCAACAAATGTACCACACTAATGTTACTAATAGGGGAACCTGTGTGTGTGTGTGTGTGTGTGTGTGTGTGTGTGTGTGTGTGTGTGGTAGGGGGAGAGAGTATATGGGAATTCTGTACATTCTGCCCAGTTTTCTGTAAACCTAAACCTGTTCTGAAAAATAAAATCTATTAATTAAAAGAGATAATGAAAGCAGATTGCATACAGTCAGGTTCCAGAGGTCAGTTTCACTGCTCTTCTATCCTATGGCCACACACATTGAAACTACTTTGCAGTTTGTCAGTAACCATATCCAAAACCATATTTAAGCCTATCTCTACTAGGAAGCCTTTAAAAATTGTATTCTGATCACTTCGTTATTTGCTTTCTTGGCATTTAAACATTCAGATTGTATTACATTGTTGTTGACATGTTTTATTTTTATCTCTAAGTTATTTCATGCACATATGCTTTATCTCTCAATTAGACTGCAAAATCTTTGAGTTTAGGTGGTGTGTTACCTCCAGCTTTACTCCCATTTTTGTTTGCAGTAGAAAGTTTGGGCATTCTGTACCTCTTTTGTGATTACAAATAGTTTTTGCTTTATAGGCAGCTGGCAGGTTAAATTTTTCCTCATCCAGGAGCCTTTTTACTCCAGCAGAAAGGGAGCTGACCTGATCAGAAATGAGGTACTCCCCAATATTTTTCTCTCTACAGTCAGTACAAAGCTCTTCTTAGCTGTTTTCTCTTAAGTCCAGGAAGGAAAGCCAAGTTCATCAGCAAAGATGTGGAGTCCTTTACCATGTCATCCCTCCTTCCCTTTCTCCTGCCTTCTCTTTTTTACTCTCTTTGAAAAAAATTACAGAGGATGACTGGAGAAAATAATTTGGAAATAAGACCATCTAATGTAACATTTAGGTGTATTGTTTCGGAAAAGGGAATTCAGTAAGTACAAGATAGTATCCTTGGAAGCTCCATTTTCACATGTTTTATGAAGTAGTGTGAAATGACTTGAGGTTCAAGTGTCAAATAACAGAATGCAGGACTTGTGAGCTTTGTTTTGAAAAGTCTCGCTTCCTTACAGATGATGTCTACGTCATCCAAATGAGAAAGGATCCATTTCACTGACGTATGGGATTTTGTAGAGATCCATGAGGCCTACTGACCCAGAACACCATAGGAACCTGGAGAAAAGGGTGATTGATTCAGTGAGGACGCTTTAGTCTCACTAGTGCATACCAGTTTTTATGATTGGATGGAAAATCAGCCTGTCCAAGGAAACAGCCGGGCTTGTATCCTGGCTCCACTTTTACTGCATGTAGGACTTTCGGGATTCACGTGGCCTTCCTTAGTCTTAGCTTCCTCGTTCAGAAAATCATACAGTTGGGCTGGAGGAATTCGAATTTCCTTGTGCTCTAAATCTTATGGTTAAACAACTTAACACTTAAAAAAGTATGAACCCATTTTTCTTCCTCAAAGTTGAAATAATTTGTAAAGAAAGTTGACAAGCTTGGAAACACATGGCAAGTATGGTTATCAATTGCAAAATAAGAGAACTCTGAAATATAAGGGGTTTGTAGCAATGTCTTATATATATATATGTGTGTGTGTGTGTGTATACTTTAAATACATGTTCATGCATACTTTAAATATTATATGAAGGGTGTGTACATATATCTTTATGATAATGCATACATTTATTTATTAAAATAAAGAATGAAACAAAAAGGCAGACACTAGGGATTTTTAGGGAAACAGACATGAGCCTCCTGTTCTCTTGGAAGCCTAAGGGTGTGTCTGTAGTCTGCATTTTTTGTTTTCATAACACTTATAAAAGAATGGTGGCGATGGATCAAGAGACCCACTTTGGCAGAGGCCTGCCATACACGTTTGCTTTACCTTGCTGATGGTGGCTGTCTTCTCTGTGGGGAAGGACCCTAAAGTTCCAGCCTCAGTGTGAAAGGGTGATGTGATCAACCAATAATGTCTACATGGGATTTGGATGGAGAATGGCGGCATATGTGCCAGGAATGTGCCATTCAGTGGAAAAGTAATTTCGAAAGGAAATCAGATACATCTATAGAAGTAATAGAAGGTATTCCTGGATGAGAAGGAATCTGGGAACTTGAGAAGCAAGCTGCTGGGGGGATTTGAACCACATTGCCCGTGAGTATAGGGGGAAAAAAGGAAACTACAGGGGTATCAAAGTAGACCAAGAGAAATTTAGAAATAGAATTAATTTTCAAAGATAACTATTTGAAGCTGTTTTAAAGAAATATATACAGAACAGATACATATTGGTGATGATTTCATATTAGCACATATATACCTGCTCCATTTTAAAAAAGCAATTGTACAATATAATATTGTGGTTGTATATGCCTATTGAAGAGAGAGTTATGGAAAGGAAAAATATAGTCTCTCAATGGTTTAAAAGACCTACTAATCTTAGTTGTTAATTGGTAATTTTATTAAATAGTGATATTAGAGAGAGGGAAGATGTACAAGGCTGCTGAATAGAAGAGGGTCAACAGATTCTGTTTGTTTTGTGTTTATACATTTGTGCTCTCGCATGGGGCCTCATCACAATGCCTTATCTAGAACGACTCCTAATATGACAACACTCCTGATTTATAGAAGCCCAATTAGGTTAAACAGCTTGATTCATTTCAATTGGATAAAAAAAATCTCTTGTTGAATCTGGATTCTTGCTTTGCAACGAACACAAACTCACACTCATTATTACTTATGGTGCTTTTCTTTATGGATGAAGTGCTTTGCAGCCAAGTAGCGGTAGTCACCAGCTGATGACCATAAGGAAAGGCAAACACTGTCAGTAGAATAACATCCTTAGCCAAGTGTTTATGTTGGATACATATACAATACATAACTGTTCTTAACTAATGATACAAAGTCAGCCTCCCCAAGTTTCTCCTTTTGTATTATTTCTTGCCACCCATGTATTGAGCAAGATTTTCTCAGGACCAAGCCCCACCCTAAAAATAAGTTCTGCTTCTTTGCAAGCTGGATTTATTTTTTCTAGCTTCCCAGTGAATATCATACATCAAATAACTCTGAGTTAGTTATAAATACAATTGGTGGTGATGTGACTGTTAATGCAGTTTCCAGAGGTGGTTAATTTATGTACAGAGAATATCTTAAACAATGAAACCATCTGGATAATTTGGTATTTTTGTAATGTTGTCCTTTATAATCTTTTGTTTATATTTCCTTTCTAAGACTATTGGTTTGTTATATTCTCAATGAAGTTTCCCCTCCACCCCGCTGCGGGCAGGGAAAACATCTAAATCTTCCTACTAAGAACTTTATTTTCTTTCTTTTCCTTGCTCCAGTTTTCCTTGTTTTATATTGGTGCTAACCTATAATCTGGAATTTTCTCTTCAGTTGGCAGAAAGAATGTTTTAGTGGCATTCTTCTGACCAGATATTCCCTTGATATGGTCAACACCAAGCTGAAAGATCTGGCAAGCTGCTGGGACAGGAGTGAGGCATTGGGACTTTAGGGGTGACGTGAAGTCAGCGAGAGCAGACAGAAGCTGGTGCAGCCCAGAACGTGGCTCCAGGGCCAGAAAGAGGCTACAAGATAGAGTCAGTACTGAGATCACAAGCTGCTGAGCAACACAGGTTGGTAAAGTAGCATTTAAAAGGCCACAGTCAGGCATGAATAATATTTGCAGGAACAACATGGCAACTGTCTAAGTCAATATGACACCATGGGCAGGAATGTCTCTTCTTATGACCTAGGTATCTGGCCCTGCAGTCGAGTTCTCTGCCTCTACTTTTCTAAATCTCAAGTGCTATCTTCTGTCTGATAAAAGACCTAATATTGGCTCAGTTCTTGCCTTGTGCAACTCAAGTGTATTTATCCTATTTTTCTTGACAACAGCTTTATGAGATAGTGCTATTATTATTCCCATTCTAAAGATGGGAAGCTTGAGACATAGGGACATTGTCCAGTATCACACAGAAATGGTTGTCCCAAGATATAAAACCAGGTCACCTGGGTGCATAATCTGAACTCTTCTTACACTGTTGTTATTCCTCTGTCCTCATACCTCACTGGTTTCTCTGTTTGCTGTCCTTTTCCCTCAGCCCTGGGTCTCTTCAGTTCCCAATCAGATAGCCCTCGTCTCTATACCCAGAGCTTTGAGCCAGCCAGTCCCCCTCCTTCCCCCAGCTCACTTAACCCCAGCCCTGGTGAGAGCCCCAGGCCCCTTGCTTTCCTGGCAGGAGAATAAAGACAGCTGGCAGTGAGAAAAGTCTGTGAAGGAGAATATGAGCACAGTCGTGGTTATGGCTTTGCTGTCTGAGAACTCCTTCTGTCAGGGAGCTGTGTTGGCTTCCCACACTTGCTACATGGACAGATGTTTTCAATTATTATCACTGACAAGCCTCCAGGCCAGGTTCCTTTCTGATTGGCTGTTACTGGACTCAGAGGGGAATAAAGGAAACTGAGGCTAGGACACAAAACACCTCAGTCATCACTTTAATCATGTTTCTCCAAAGCAACTGGTTGAGTTGGACAGTTCACCCAGAATTGGAATCCTTTTGTAAACACAGACTCAATTTCCTTTTAAACCTTTCTTTCACTCTGGTTTCAATTTTTCTGACCATAGTTCTTCTGACATTATAAGAGAGTGAGACATTTGTCATTTCTTTACCAATTCTTTCCTTCTGTTGTTCTTCCAGAGTTTCGGACACATACCAAAATATAGTGGGAGTTGTGATTTAGTGAAATTTAACTTGATGCTACTACTGGACTTGGCATTGCATAGTCATCTGCAGAAATGACCTAGGTCTGATCTAAAAGCACCGATATCATCTGATGTTTCCATCTGTATTAACCTGGCGAATATCTCAAGCTCACTCAGAAGTCACTTCTCAGGCAACTTTTATACCAACCACAGGGGTTGCTGGGAGCCATTTGACAGATCCCTCCTGCATTTCTAGGATTGTGTCCACTTTTCCAGCTAATAATTGTATTAGCCTTGATTACCCTGATTTCCTTTCTTTACCGTCTCTGGTATGTCCTAAGGAGACCCAGTGACCAAACTGATCCCAAGAGAAATCTGCGGGTAGCTTTGGCATGGTCGATAATAGAGGAAAATGTCGACATGGCTCTGACGACCCTCTCCTCTAAGTACACTCTCCTTCAATGGGATCAGTTATACTTAGTACCACTCAGCCTCTAACCTCTCACTGTTTATTTTTCCCTTTTTGCTTCTATAAATTAAAAGGAAAAATATTGGACTGTCAGGTGGATTAAAGCTTTCGAAATTCATTTTTATATCCCAGTCTTCCTGTCATTTATCTGGTTAGAAAAAAATGTACTCAAGATGCTCCAGTGTTTTGGCATATTATTCTATTGTCCTTTGATGTCCTGAAATTAGGTTTGTGTGTGGTCCATCTTGCTCAAGTCTCCAAACTGCCTTGTCTCTGCTGCCATTTTAAAAACAATAGCAGCAGACATGCAAGTCACAAAATGCATTTGGTAACAGACAAAATCCATAGGCTTAATCCTGAAGGCCAGACTCTCCTTTTAATTTCCAAAAATGTCTCCTTGACTTTTAAGCTAAACTCTTTATTTTAAGCCCAAAGGTAAAATATTATAGGATGTTAATTCATCCTTTTCAAAAAAGGCACATGAGCGTTTAAAACATATGCTTCCTTCTTCACTCAGAAAAAAAATTCATTCCAACCTTTTGGGGGATCACATATAGCTCTAAAACAGCTGAAGCTAAAAACATCAAAGTTGGCATAACTTCAGTTATCACTGAATCAAGCAGATCAAGCCAAGTTTTTGAAGAAAATGGTTGAGCATTTTAAAAATAAAAGAAGTTAAAATGTTCTCTCTGAGCATGCTCAGTGGGAGATTTTTAAATATTTTCTTTAAGTTGGCTTTATTTTGCACATCACTTTGGAAACATTTCAACAAAAGCTATCTAATTAGTCTTTATTAATATCGTTCACTAAGGCCCTAGCCAAGGCCCAAGTGTGTGTCACCTGCCAAGGTGACGTTTTCCCCATGTTTGCCAAGGGACAACTACTGCTCAGAGCTAATGAGTTGCCTTGGTCTTTGACATTTCTGTCATTGCTCGGTTCAGTGATTCAGGGTGAGGCAAATATCGGGGAGGGGGATGAGTGACAGAGTGTTGAAGTAATTTCACAACAATACATACATTGAGGATAGATCCTAGGTCCTTGCCTGGTCTGTTAACTTTTTTCTCTCTCTCTCAATTACCTACAGCGTGAATATTTCCCAAAAAGTGGGTAAAATGGTTTTAGTATTTGAAAAACAAGAGGCAGTTAAAATCAACTCTCAAGCAGATAAATATGGTCCTCAAACTGGAAATTGAACAGACCCTGTGCTCACCGTTTCTTGAGAGGATTTCATTCTCTTTTAGGCACTAAATAGCTCCTGCTGTACTTGATAGTTTGGGGGCCCACATTTATTTTGCAATGAGACAGTAAACTGCCCCTGCTTTACCTGGAACGAGATCAACTCGTTCCAGACCTGGAAGAACGCTGACACTACACTTGTTATCACCACCATCAGACAGTGTCTCCAGATGTAAATTTCTCAAATGATATCGATAGCCTGGTGAGAATATTGCTTCTTATAGGAGAGCCTTTTTACTAGTTTCAACACTGCAATTTCAGGAATTTCTTTGCTGAGTTCTCACTGAAATCTTCCAGTAGCATTTTTCAATTGAGGAAATATCTTGCATGTAAATGGCCCAAGGGAATTGCCCCGCTGGTGAGATTACCTCTCTACCTGTCTAAACAGCATTGAATCTATAAATTGTCAGGAGGAAAGTCAAGAGGTAGATTCTGACATGACGGTTGTTCCTAATATGCAGTCAGACGATGATAAGCAGAAGAACCAGGACAATATAACGGTAGCACAGCATATCAGTTTAGATATATTAATCCATACCTAAGTTACAAAGAGATATAATTATGTTCAATTTATAGATTCAAATACACTAGGGGGAAAAAGTCTTACTTTAATAGCTGGCAGCAGAATTTCTCTCTTGGGAGAAAACTCGTCTTTTTTTCTTTCATAGCAAAACATTTTGATGGACCATTTGGGTTGCAAAAAGATAATCCTTAGAACACAGCCAGAAAAAGAGGTGACCAAATTCTCTGTACAAAACATGAAATGGACTTACGAAGGTTGCATGTAAAAAGGAAGGATATGAAAGAAGAGTGTAGGGGCAGAATGATGTGTTAGGAAGTTGGAGGACAAATGGAAAAAGACAAGCCATAAAAAATTCCTTAGCAGAAGGTATAGGGAGAATAATCAAGGCAAATTTTAGTAATAGGGATGCCTATTATTTAAGTTGAAATTTTAAATTGTTTGCTAGGCTGGATGTGATATAATCTTTCCAATCTTCAATAAATGTCTACCAAGTGCTATGTCCTGGAGTGAGCTTCTGGAAAGCAAGGCAAAGGAATTGTCCAGATAAGGGAACACTGGCAAGTGCTCGTAAGACATGCGTGAGCTGTGGGGTCAGCCAAAGCAGGAAATCACGCCAGAAACAACTACATGAAACATAAATCCTTTCCGATAACCTGAGAGGCACTGGGTTTCTAATTTTATGAGGATTGGAGGTCTGAACACATTTAATTTTAATTTAAATAGGAATGATGATGCAAACTGATGAAAGATATTTCCTAAGGATTCCTGGTGCCATTTCTTGCCTGCCTCAGCTTTACCCAAGTTTCCTCTAAAGAGCCTATGGATACTGCCAGCTCATTGATTCCAGGATGCCGCAGGACTGAGCTGTATGTGTACAGTTTTCCCAAATGACCCTTCTGTTTGTGGTTTTGATTCTTGGTTCTGCCTTTCTTATCCCCTTAAGGGCCAGAACCCAGGTCTGAACCCTAGATGAATTGTTGGGGAGCTTGACTCACTCAGTTATTTTTGCCAGCTCCTTCTGGTAAGGCTGTTGTCTTTTTCTGCTCTCCAAAGTATACTTGAACTGCTGTCATTGCCAGTCCCCAAACACAGGTCATAGAACCTTCCAAGATAGAGTCTGCATGCAACTGGGCTCTTTCAATCTGTTATGTGGGTCAGTCTTCTTGGCTTGAAAACCATCAATGGCTTTTTGTTGTCCATTAGGTAAAATCCCAGCTCCTTCCCAGTATGTCTTCCTAGGAAAAGACATACTGGTCTTTTTCATAACCTGGTTCCAGTCTCTCTTTTCAGTGTCCCCTATTCAAAATTTCCCATGAGTATTCACCAATTCCTTTATTTCCCAATGAGTAGATCTGGCTATATTTTATTTTATGACTGTTTGGACCAGGGGTGAAGATCTGAACCAAGGAATGGGACAAACCAGCGTACCTTTCTTGGCACTTAAACTCATGTAAGAAGGGCGTGCCAGATTGTGCAATGGCTGTTAATACAAGTTCTTTACAGAGCAGAACATGCAATTGGATGGTATAACTATTTCAATTCATGGATTAAGAAAAACAAACTAGAAAGGATGCCTTGGCTCATAAATCTTTCTCTCACCAAAAATAATTATTAAACTTTAATTTATTTACATCAAAAATTTGCTTGAAATTATAATGACTAGAGAAGACATATTTCACATAAATACTGAAATCAGTCAATCTCTGTGATGTTCAAACGGAGACCCAGAGGTTGTACAACTCAAAGGAAATGATCTGTTTCAAGTCATCTTTAACTACTGAGCTATTCTATTGAATGCTGGTGTCTGCTGGGTGGCCGGTGACTATTTGAGAAAAATCCAAATCTAACATACACTTGAGAATTTGAGTATGCCTTTATTGTTTAGGACTCTTTAAATTACCTCAGAGGGCACCAGTGAATAGCATATGTCTTCCAATTCTACATGATAGCTACATTTTCTACTCTGACGACAAAACTTTAACTTTCTGAGGCACAGATTGAGCTACTTCTAATACTCTTCTCAGCAGAAGCACCTGGTTACGAACAGAACATTAGATTTCAGTCTTTAAGGACTATTACCTAAAACTTAACACAGAGTCACTAATTAATACCCCCCGTCCCGATTTTAAAATGTATCTGCTGCCAATGTTTCCTGCTTTTCTGGCATTCTGATTTTGAGGTTTGCAAGACAATATACAAATAGGATTTAAAAACTTCATGAGATCACCATGAAGAATGGAAAGAATGGTCCCTAAATTTCATGCATTTGAACAGCCATATGTGGAAGGCATATTCTAATCTTTTAGGTTCTACTCAGTTGATAATGTCATTTCAATGTGTGAGACAAGTTTCTATCTTTTCCTTCTTAGAAATGAATATATAACCTATTATTTAAGACTAGAGTTGGGAATGAATTTTGGGCAGCATCAAGTATTCATCCTTCATGTTCTGCCATTTTCTATTCACAGTCCCCCCCCTCCCCAATATATAGTTTTCACTATAGAATAACAAAAGTGATTTTAGAAGGCATGTTTAAAATTCTGGCTAGAAAACATTAAACATATAGAAGGATGCTTTAAACATACAAGCAAATATGTCAAATATGAGACAAATTTTCAAGAACTAGGGGTCATTCAAGACGATGAGGAGAAAGTAGTATGAGATCCAAGATGGTGGAGTAGATAAATACCGTGCTTGCCTCATCCCGTAAACACATCAAAAGTATAATTAAATTATAGAACAATCAATCTGGAGAACCATATGAAGTATAGCTGAACAAAAGTTTTATAATTAAAAATATAAAGAAAAAGTCATGTGGAGACTGGTGGGAGGGGCGGAGGTGCGAAATGGGCTGGTCCCATGTGTGGCGGTTGAAAATTGGGAGACATATCTTGACACAGAGGTTCCCCATGAAGGAGAGAGGGACCCAAGCCTACCACACCAAGCTCCCCAGCCCAGAGTACTGGTGCCGGGAAGAGGAGCCCCCAACGTCTGGCTGTGATAAACAATGGGGATTCCGATTATCCTGATGGGATGGAAGGCTGTGGGAAACCAGACATTCTTTTAAAGGCCCACACAGGCACTCACCCTAGGCTCCGGAGAGGACAGTAACTCTTGAGGCATCAGAGACATATGGGGAGACACTAAATTGTGTAACTTTGGGGTGAAGACTGGAGGGACAGTCCCAGTTTTCCCTGTGTGGGGCCCTTCTTCTGTGCTGCTGGCAGGAAGGTGCCTTCTATTCTGTGTTGAGCCTACCCCCACAGGCCAAATCTGAATCTGATTGGCCTGGTGAGCTCTGCTGCTCCACCCTGCTGACTCATTGAGACCCTGCCCCACCCAACTTGAGAACTGCAAGAAGCTTTATCAGAGGCTGAACCTTACAGAAGCAAACACATAGTAGCAGACCACAGACTGTCCTGGCCTTTTTGTGGAGCTACTTTAGTCCTGGTACTGGTAGCAGCTGTCCTCAGTTTGCAGCATGACCTCCCCCATGTGCCTCCAGGCACCGTACAGGAAGAGACCAACCGTGGATCACTTAGTCCCTGGCTGGTCACGGGCAGTGACCTGGCCCTGCAACAGAGCCCCTCCCAAGAGGCCCCAGAACCGACATACTTGGAGACTAGCTTCAGACCCCAGCAGAGAATCACTCATTTAGCCCCATAAGCATCATATACAAAGGGCAGTCTCAAAAGCTGCCAGAGCTTGCTGGGGTGAATCCTGCTCTGTAGGGTAAGCCCATGAGTTGTGCAAGTGGCCAAGCCCCACAACTAGTCAGCCTGAGCATCTATACCACCCACTGACATGCCAATAGCAATCAAGTCTCAACTATAACAGCAAGGCACACACAACCCACACAAGGGACACTACTGGATCACCCAAAGCAGGTGACCAGGAAGACTGTGCCACTGGGCCTCACAGGATGCCTATTACATAAGGCCATCTGGCAAGACTGAGGGGCACAGCATCCCTACCTTATACATAGAAACAAATATAGAGAGGCAGCCAAAATGGGGAAACAAAGAAATATGTCCCAAATGAAAAAACCAGGAGAAAACTCCACAAAAAGAACTAAACAAAATGGAGGCAAGAAACCAACCAGATACAGAGTTCAAAACAATGGTTATAAGGATGCTCAAGGAACTTAGTGAGAACTTCAACAAAGAGGTAGCAAGCATAAAAAAGGACATAGAAACCATAAAAAAAAGAATGAGTCAGAAGTGAAGAATACAATAACTGAAATGCAGAATGCACTAAAAGGAATTACCAACAGACTAGATGAAGCAGAGGATCGAATTACCGATTTTGAAGACAAAGTAGCAGAAAACACCCAATTGTAACAGCAAAAAGAATCCAAAATATGAGGAGAGTTTAAGGGACCTCTCGGACAACATTAAGCATAATAACATTTGCATCATAGGGGTACCAGAAGGAGAAGAGAGAAAGCAAGGGGCTGAGAACCTATGTAAAGAAATAATGACTGAAAACTTTCCTAACTGGGTGAAATAAATAGAGATACAAGTCCAGGAACTGCAGAGAGTCCTAAAAAAGATGAACCCAAACAGGCCCACATAAAGACACATTATAATTAAAACGGCAACGTTAAAGACTAAGAGAGAATCCTAAAAGCAGCACGAGAAAAGCAGTTAGTTACCTACAAGGGAGCTCCCATAAGACTGTCAGCTGATTTCTCAACAGAAGCTTTGCAGGCCGGAGGGATTAGCACAAAATATTCAAAGTGGTGAGAAGCAAGGACCTACAACCAAAACTACTCTACCCAGCAAGGCTATCATTTAAAAACAAAGGACAGATAAAGAACCTGCCAGACAACGAAAAGCTAAAAGAGTTCATCACCACCAAACCAGTATTATAAGAAATGTTACAGGGACTTCTTTAAGATGGGGGAGAAAAAGATAAAAGTATGACTAATAAAATGGCAATAACTACATATCTATCAACAATTGCATTCAATGTAAGTGGATTAAATGCTCCAATCAAAAACATAGGATGTCTGAAGGGATAAGAAAACAAAACCCTTACATATGCTGCCTACAAGAGATTCACTTCAGATTGAAAGATACACACACACACACTGAAAGTAAAGGGATGGAAAAAGTTATTTCATGAAAATGGAAACAAACAAACAAAAAAAGCTGGGGTTGTAGTACTTACACCAGACAAAATAGACTTTAAAACAAAGGCTATAACAAGAGACAAAGAAGAAGCCAGTAATCTCACTTCAGGGTATTTATCCAAAGAAACCCAAATGCTACTTTGAGGGGATATGTGCATCCATATCTTCATTGCAGCATTGTTTACAATGGTCAAGATATGGAGGCAGCCTGAGTGTCCATCGATAGAAGAATGGATAAAGAGGAGGTAGTACTTATATACAGTGGAATATTGCTTGGCCATAGATGAGAATGCATTCTTGCCACCTGTGGTGGCATGGATGGACCTGGAGGGTATTGTGCTGAGTGGAGTATGTCCAACAGTGAAAGACAGTTGCAATGTGATGCTGCTTATATATGGAATCTAAAGAAGGCAATAAATAAACAAAACAGAAGCAGACTCATAGATACAGAGAACATTTTGATGGATGCATATGGGAGGGTGGTTGGGGTGGTGGCTGAAAAAGGGGAAGGGATTAAGAAGTACAAATTGGTTGTTACAAAGTAGTCATGGAGCTGTAGAATATAACATAAAGATTACAGTCAATAATATTGTAATAACTACATATGGTGTCTGATGGGTATTACATTTATCAGGGTGATAGATGGGAGGGGGGTTGAAGGGAAGGGTGAAAAAGGTGAAGGCATTAAGAAGTACAAATTGATAGTTACAAAATAATCATGGGGATGTAAAGTAAAGCATAGAGAATATAGTCAGTAATATAGTAATAACTATGCATAGTACCACGTGGTGGGCACTAGACTCGTCAGAGGGACCACTTTTTAAATTATATAAATGTCTAACCGTATGCTGTACACCTGAAATTAATATAAAATAATGTTGAATGTCAATTGTAATTGAAAAATAAAAAGTGGGGAAAAGGTGAAGGGGAATGGGACCCAAAATTTCAGGTATAAAACAAATAATTCATGGAGATGTAATATACAGCATAGGAAATATAGTCAATAATATTGTGATAGCATAGTACAGTGTTAGATGGTTGCTGGATTCATCATGGTGATCCCTTCTTTAGGTATGTAAATGTTGAATAACTATTGTGTACACCTGAAACTAATATAATATTATATGTTAGCTGTATTTTTAATAAAAATCTTTTTAAAAAAGGAGAATGCAGAAGACTGCTGCAATAACGCAGAAGCTCTCTTGGCTGACTTCTGCTTATCCAGCTCTCTAGTTCGTCTGTGAAATGTACTGACCAATGCCCACAACTCATTGAATGTTCGCAGCTAGTTAATGACTCTCAACTGTGCACATCTGTTCCCACTAGAGGGAAGTCCCAGGAGAGAGTCTCAAACAAGTTTATGCCAGTTGTACTTATTATTGTAATTATGTAATTTAATTAAATATTATGTAAACTGATGAAATATGAGAGCAAAAAGGAAGAGAGTTGATTTGGGGAATACTTTCTTTGAAGAGAAGTTACATTCTACTATATCTGAAATTACTTAAGGGTTTTCTCTGAAGATGGGCATAGGTCTGGGTGAACTCTCAAGGCCTTTTCCAAATATATAATAGATATTTCTTGAGTCTTTAAATGTGTTTCTTTAGCTTTAGTCCTTCATTGTCTTTCATATGATAATGGCTGCCAACTACCATTTCCTGAGCATTTACTATGGACCAGGCACTGTATAAAGTGATTTGTATGCATTATCTCATTTGATACACACACTAATAGCTATTAATTATTGAACAATTACCTTATGTGTGTGGCCTTACACTGAGCAGATCATATATGTTAGCCATTTAATTCTTACAGCACACCTCTTTTTAGATATGGAAAGTGAAGCACAGAAGGAATGAGAACTTTGTCTACACTCACACAACTGATAAGTAAAAGAGCTGGGATTGGAATCCAGCTTGGTTTAACTCTGAAGCTGCCTCTCTTATTACTACACTCTACTACTTCCACATATAGGCTCTTTAAGGAGCTGCCTTATTTCTTTTTATAGCCTCAGTGCCTAGTTCAGTGCCTACCTCACCACAGGGACTCATTAGGGTTACGTGGGTGATGGAGTACACGAATGGATATTGCTTCAATTTTGCTTGACAGGCCTTGATTTCAATTTTGTAGAAAATGGGAATGAGAGACAGGCAAGCTTTCTTATTTATGGACACCTGTCCTCCTTAATGTGATTTAGTTTTCATTAATTCTCCTATTGATTGAAATATTATTATGATCAGAAATAGGACAGTATGTTGGGAGTGTAATAGGTTGTAGTTACAGTTTACTGTTGTGGACAAGTAGGTGTGGATTTTTTTGTCCTTCTACTCATCATTTTTTTTGGAGGGGGGAACTACCTCTCCCCAACTCCCAGTCTCTGCGGTTTGAGTGGAGTTGACCCAGTCCTTGACTCCAGGGGTGGGCTTGTGTCCCGAGTCCGACTAAGGAGAGCCATACATTCCTCTGCCACAGTGAATGGATCATGAACAAACATGAAATAAACAAGGGATCCAAGCCAGGCCAATGGGAATTATTCCTGAGAATTTTCTATTCTCTCAGCAAAAGAGCAGCTTACTTGCCCCTAAGGATGCTGAGCTGATACAATATGATCCTGCTGCTGCCATGTTGCTGCCAGGAGGAAAGATTTTAAGTGAAAACCAGCTAATCCAGAGACCAGCAGAGTTTAGAGATGGAAAGAGGCAAATTCCTGGCAATATCCATTGGCACTCAGATCTAGTCATACCCAAAGTCACATCTAATTATGGGACTTTCAGTTAAGTAATCCAATGAATTCTCTTTTTTGCCCAAAGAGTTTGAGTTGAACTTCTGTCACTTGCACCAAACTTAGCACTTCTAAAGGACCTATATAATCTAAGAAATGTTTTCATAGAGTGCATAATTGGGATCAACTGGATTGATCTGGAAACCACGGCTAGTAAATATTTAGGGGAGAAAAAGAAATTACATCTAAAACAAATCAAGCAAAACAAAATTATACTACATGAAGCTGAATCTAATATTTGACTCTAATACCTTAGCCCTAGCTAGTGTTTTAAGTTTGGTGCTTAGTAATGCTATTTCGTTCTTTGGTTTACAGGAATACTCACTAATCTGCTAAGTAAAATGGCTTGATTTAGAGAGAGAATACATACC
This sequence comes from Rhinolophus ferrumequinum, assembly GCF_004115265.2. NCBI lineage: Eukaryota > Metazoa > Chordata > Mammalia > Chiroptera > Rhinolophidae > Rhinolophus > Rhinolophus ferrumequinum. The sequence continues at coordinate 75,564,390 of NC_046291.1, forward strand.
ATTTCAGGATCTGTCTTTCTTAGGAGTCTTTAGATAAAGTCAGACTATTCAGAAAGAATATCCCCCACCATGTTTGAAAATGAATTCCTTAATTCAAGACTTCTTCAAGCAGCATTTTCTTCCAACTCACTTGCGAAAACACACACTCATGTATACATATCCATGCAGAAACAGAAATCCATTCAGGTACAATCTAACTTGCAATCAAGAACTGCTAAAATAGGACCTTTATCATCAGCCCAGCACATCCCAAAATGTCTTTGTAAAATAAATCAAATTATATGAGTTAATTGATTCCAGGCAACCTCAGCGAGTGCAGGTGGAGACTGAATAACAGGATGTTTATTAATGAAGTACTATTAATCAAAATTGACAATACCAATTCCTGTTTGTTTTGTTTGAAGGCTACCTGCAGTGGTTATAGATTTATTTGTTGAATTTTAAAACACAGTTTGGAAAAGGGAAAAAAAGAAAAACAAAAAAGTAGAGTAACGCATGGGATTTTTAGCTGAGGATTTTGGACTACTGATATTTGAACGCTGAAAAGATACTCCTAAATGCAATTTGACAAGCAATGCCAAAGATGCCAGTGGTAATTAATTAGCATTTAATTGAGACCACAGAACAACAGGACACAGGGATTGGTACTCAGTGCCATTTCCCCCTTAGGCTCCGTCTCATGAGGGTCAGGAGTGTGGCTGCATGCTGGAGGTCAGTAAGTAAATTGAGAGAACACATTGACACTGGACATTGCATGATGGATCTCCTTCACCCTTTGCTGCCGCTCCCGGCTATCTCTGAGGAGAATAGGACTGTGATTGTTTTAAGGAGAATTTAGCGTTCATGCACATCTCAACCAAGGTAAACACTGCTTTCACATCTTAGACTCGTCAGGCTGGGCCCTTCCTTCACAAAAAGATAAAGCTCATGAATCAAACGTTAACGTGAATGAGGGTAGGCTACCTTAAAAGCAAATTAAATTTAGGATGACGATTTATTTGAATTTGATGGCTTTGTTAGGTTATATTTATTTTTTTGTAAAAATAAATTGATGGGAATTTTTTTAAGAAAACAACATCATATTATAATTATGTTATAATTATAGTTTGGACTGCTATGATGTCGTTAAAGACTGTAAAGACTTCTGGAAATTCAGTCTTAGAAATCTGACATACTCCCCCAAGCCTTTCTCAAGACACAGACTCTTTTCATCTTAATAGATAGGAGTCAACACCCTTTAACAGAGAGGAAAGAAAATTCTTGCTTCGTAATTCCATAGATTGAGCCAATGAAAAAATGGAAATGATTTCTCCTAGGCTCTGAATACACCTACAGACAGTTTTTGACTGAAAATTTAAGGTAGCTTTTCTTATAACATGAGTTGGGGATTAAGTTTGTTAAAATTGACACAATATTTTCTGAAAAGTAAAGTTGGGGCAGTTTTAAGTTTTCTGACTTAGAATTGAAATCAGTAACTGAAAGTACTGAAAGCGACATTGATGTCGCTGGGAATTGAAATCTGGGGTCTTGAGTATCAAACTGTCAGTCCACACAGATTATATTACTTTAAAGGAACTTCACTTCCCAAAATGGGCTTGGATAAAGTATAAATGCTATATATTATATATCTGGAAAAAGAAAACTCTTTGGGGATCTGCTTTGTTTGGTCACACACATGTCTGCAGTTAAAACTAACGAGATACTCATCCTTTCAACACAACTAGAAAGGGCTTGACGCTGATTCTGCAGAGATCGGTGAGAATTTGTCCTAGACAACGACACCCAACTGACAGAGCAGAGGGCAATGACAATGTGGCAAGGAAGACTTGTTCCCTTTTCCCGATTTCCTTTTCATGGTTCATTCACCGAACTAAGTTGGTTCCCATGAACTGAGAGTCACCTCATCGTCACTGCTCCTTACCACAAGTGGAAAAATCTGGACAAGGGCTTTCTTTATTAAAACGGGGATATTCATGTGATCTGACTGGAGAAGATCAGTAGTTCCCAGCCTCTCGTCCCATTAGGAAACACAACTGAGGCTGGTGATGACAATAGCGGAAATGCCATCTGGTGGCTTCAGAATCTGCAATAAAAGGAGCTTCTCTTTTTTGTCTGGGTATTAATTTACCACGAAACTTCAAGAAAACTCTATCTTTCAGCCTTAGTCAACCCTCACCTCTGTGTTTTAAAATACAAGTTTGTAAATCTTATGGTATTTGAGGACAAAATCATTTTCAAACTCAGAGATATTTATAGTGTTTAGTGGAAAAATATTTTTTTCATTCTATTTCACTTCTTTTCCATTGGCCTTTAAACTCTTCTGATTTTAATACTGACAAGCTGTATCTTTAAATACCTCCTAGAACTTCACCCATTTCAGATCTTCCCTAAAACACAATTTCATAATTACAGTCCTATGCTTTGCTGACATTATATGTGGAGTCATGAGCCCCTTATTTCTATCTTTTCAGTGAACATTGCTGAACTTGTTCTGTCCATTGGACAGTTTTCTGTACATCTGTACAGTTTTACTTTGTTAATTTTACTATGTGATGAGCGGATTTGTACTTCTACCTTATTAAATAAAAGCATTTACTGTATATAAAAATGCACTCAATATAAAAAGGTTAAAATACATTTAGAATGAGTAAGAGAATAAGAGCAAAGGGGAAATACAGGATGAGGCTGGTAGAATATTCAAGATGCATGCTTTAAAGTTCCAAATGTTTGCCAAGACGGACTCTAGTCTCCTTCACTCCCTGTGCTTCCTTCCTTCACTCCAGCCTTCCTTCACTCCCTTATCTGGAAGTCTATCACTTCCAGATAAGCTGCCAGTGATCGACTTTACAGTTAACTTCTGAGAACCTTTCTGCTTTCCTTGTGCTCTGATAAGTGACCACATCTGTTCACAGGCACCAAAATTGCGCGTTTCTTATTCTTTTCCCTTTTGCAAAATTGGTACAGGGAAGTTTCCATATTAGCCTATTCATCCATTCATTAAATTCACAAATGTTTAGTGGATTTATGTGCAGGTTACTCTGAGAAGGGAGGCAGTTTTGCATAGAAGTTGTGCATAAGGCCTCTGAATTCAAATACTGGCCTCACCACTTTTCAGTTGGTGACCTAGGAAAATAATGTGGTCCCTCTCAATGTTAGTTTTTGGATATTGAGGATAATACCTATTTCACGTGGTTGCTGAGTTGAGATAATGCATTTTAAATATTCAGAAAAGTATAGGAAACTTGGTTAGTGCTCAATAAAGTATGTCTGTTTATGGTAGGTATTCTGCAAGAGTCAAAGAAGAATACGAACAGCCTTTGTCCCACATTCACTATGCTGTATGTAAGTGTCAAATCCACCTACACAGCTAATCATAAGAAGGGTTATGAGTTGAGAGTAGTGAAAGTTTCTTTGAATAGGGCTAGATCTCTGGTCAAACACATCTTAAAGGAGCTGGACATTGAAGCAGATCCTATGACGGAGTGGTAGAATCTGGGATGAGGAGAGAGCATAGAGAGGAACTTGGATATGAACAGAAGAGTGTGTGTAGGCCAAGGCTTCCTACACATGGAGATGCATGAGGCATGAGTAGAGTTGAGAAGAAAATTCATTCATCTGGTGTAGTGACATATGCATACATGGAAGTAATGGTTAAAGTACCAAGTAGAGCTAAGACGGTGAGCAAGTACTGACAATTTTGTAGAAAAGTGACCTTTGTGATGAAATCACCCCCACAGGAAACTGAAAATCTGAGAACTCTAATTGTATTTAATCATCTAGAATAATTAGTCAGTTGGAGCTCAAGTACATTCCAGGTAGCTTATTTCCATTTTGTTTCCACCACTAAAGTAAACCTGGGTGATAAGACCTGCTAACTGGCTAGATAACCTGGGAAAGTCCCAGGTTTGCTCATCTTTGAAATGAGAGGATTGGGCAGCTTCCCTTCTGGCAGTAACACCTCAAAAACCTATAAACCATTTTCCTCTTGAGAATGAAAATAAAGGTCAGATGCTCACTATTGCTGCTGTACCTCTGCTTGACTTTTGGATGTCTCTGGTTAAACTCCCAGATGTCTGCAAAAAATTCTCTACACACTGAATCATTAAAAAGAAAAAAAAGTCTTTCTTCTTCTTTTTTTTTTTTTAATAAAAAGGAGTGGCCTAGGTGTTGATTGGACTGAAATTCCACAGAACTAAAAACAAAACCAACTCCTTCCCGCCCCCCAAACAAAAACCTTCCATATGTGTCTCTCTGTAAAGCCACTTTACTACTTCCTGATTTTAAACTCAACAGTTATATTTTTTAAAGAGACATCTCACTTTGGAATATAAATGTGTGAAATCTAAATAGAAAATATAATAAAGCAGCATGAACTGAGCCATGTAATTTGAATTTTTTTGTAGTTATTTTAATGTAGGGTAGTCAGACACTTTTGACTTTTGAACTCTGTTTCTAGCTATGCTGCTCTTATGTAGTGGGTTTTGAGATGAGGCCAGCAACTTCTCAGTGGCTTAGCTCACTCATTTTCGGAAGACACTAGTGTTCTCCTCTGCTGTGCAGCATCCTTTCTCTGAAGTACTCAAGATATTTAAGCGTCAAAATAACCCGATACAGAAGGGCATGCAGTCTTTCCACATTACCAATTTGAAATGGTGAAAGAGAAAGAAATATCACATACTTTTCTCTAAGCACAGGAAATGCCATTTTGTGATTCACTCTCCATGTAGATTGAGAAATACATATGATTATAGTGTGTGTCTAGGCCCTTTCTAAGCTCTCAGCCCTGGGGTTGAGAATGCAGAATTGCCAAGGATGGTGGCCGGCACCAAGCACAGTGCACCAAAGAAACATCCTCCTCACAGAAAATGGCAGCTCTCATTTTCTGGATTCAAACTTTAGTATATCCCCAATCATGTCCCTAACAATGTTCCTATGTCACTAATGATATCCTTAAAGTAGCTTTCAGTACCTGGTGGTCTTTATTTTCTTTGAAAGCTTTTTATTAGAACACGTCAAGTAATCTTTACCATCCTGGTTCCCTTGCCTCTGATCTTTTAAGTCCGATTACTGATCTCTATTTCTACCTTCAGTGTTCCTCTGTGGTCCCACCCCATGTTCTAGAACACTTCCCAGTTTATCATTTCTCCCTCCCACCATAATAAAAATTCCTGAACTCATACTTCTTCCAGAAAACCTTCCCCGGGTAAATTCAGGACTACTCAAGATAATTTCCAACATAGACTTTCTATAAATGCGTTTGGTCACTTTGATTTAAAGCAATCTAAATCATTATTTCATTAGATTTTTAATCTGCATCTGGACTATCTCTGCTTTGTTGCAATCTGTCTTAGCTTATAACTTTGCTGAGAGAGCAGGATGTGCCAACTGTACTTTTAGACTGCCTTGCGTTGTGTCAATTTGCTGTTCATTCATCTCATAGACATTTATTGGGCACCTACTATGTGCCAGGCACTAGACTGGACTAGATTCTAGCATTACAGGAATAGACAACATATGTTTACCACCTTGGAAATCCTGTAAAGCAGTAGAGTTGTTTAAGTAGAAGAAGGCAGAGTATGCAATGATGATAAAAAGTCAGAAAACAAAAATGAGGTAGACTAGGGAACAGTCCTGTTGAAAAATGTGGGTGGCCAGTGAAAGTTTCTCCAGGGCCTTTCAACTTGATGAAAGACTATATTAAATTGAATGTCAAGCAGATTTGACCCAGGAAATAATGACCATTGAACAATATGCAGAACATGATTGATTTCTATTTCCTGCATTGCTTAATAACCCCTTTAAAAGTGTTATTGTACTTGCCCTTGATTAGGGCAATTCATTTCCGTTTTCTGAATTTTAGGTCCCGTCCCAAACTATATTTGTGTTTTTGCTTTTTTCTTCGTATGGCTCTAAGTTTATTCAATGGCTCTCTTCCAAATTTCTTCAGCTATATAAGTAGCAGGGTAATTCAGATAAGTTTCTTTTCCCATTTTTTTTCTACATATGCATGCACATATAAACAGCCACCTTCAGATTTTTTACTGGCACATCAAGAGGGAAACTTGAGCATTGGTTTAAATTTGTGAAACTGAGACCATAGCTCTGTGGCTTTGACTACACTTCCCAGTGCTGAGTAGACTGCTGGGATTCCACAAATAAATAATAAAAATAATAATGATTTTTAAAGCATTTGGAAATGCTGAGTTTGAAAGGTGTGGTGTAAGTGCAATGTTTTATTGTGAAAGTGATATCTCTCGCATTATCTGTTTCTAATGGAAGGCAGCAGTAATGGAGAGGGAGGCACTTACGCCTGTAGCCCAGGGGTCCCTGAAGGCAGGGTGGAGCTGAGGCGGGCACTGTGGTAACACTTACTGTACTTGGTAAGGGCTTCCTTCCAGTCTAGCGAGAAGGTATGAGAAGAGTTACGCTGCTGCTGGTTCCCTTAAACCTTAGAAAGTCCTCATTGTTTCTTACTGGTGGCAACGTGATTGGAAATCATACTGGAAAAATGCTACAGGTTTTAAAATATGAACCTTAGTTTAGCTTGGGTTTCAAATCAATACACATTTGGCACGGAGCATGTCAGCAGCATGGATATGTCTAGACCCTTCGTCTGTCTTATGGGCTGAATTATTATACATATATCCTCCCCCACCAATTATTATATATATCCTCCCCCACCAATTATTATATATATCCTCCCCTACCAATTATTATATATATCCTCCCCCACCAATTCATATATTGAGGCCCTAACCCCCAGTACCTTGGAATGTGAGTATATTTGGAGACAGGAGTTTTAGTAATTGAGTTAAAATGAGACTGAACCCTTACCTAATATGACTGATATCTTTAAAGAAAGAGAAGTTGGGACAGAGAGACACCAGGGATGCAGGCCACAGAGGAAAGACCGCGTGAGGGCACAGTGCGAAGGTAATCCAAGGAGAGCGGCCTCAGAAGAAGCCGCACCTGCCGACGCCTTGATCTGGAGACGTTTAGTTTCCAGAAGTATGAAAAAATGAATTTCTGTTTTATAAATCACCTAGTCTGTGGGATTTTGTTATGGTAGTCCTAGCAAGCCAATATAGTCTGGGATTATCCAGATTTAGAATTCACACTGAACCATACAATATAAAACAGAAAAAAGATAAATAGCTATTTTTCATCCAGTCTAGTCTGAGGGCTTTCCCAACTAAGTCCCTAATTTTAATTATAAAATGAACATAACCTGCATTAAATTATGAATATGTTAACATATTGAATGGGGACAAGAAAAATAAGCACCAGATTTAGGCTGCATAGGCTCTTGAAGGTAGAGTAAAAAAAGCTGGTTTCCTTGACCACATTGTCATAATATGCATATATAACAGTTTATTGAATCCAGGCTGTGTAGACAACCAGAAGAACTCTGGCTCCATACTGTCACAATGCATGCCCACAACAAAGACGTGGGGAGAACAGCCCCTTTCATTCGATCTCTCTAAGTATTACCAACATGAGAGCTGAAAACCTTACCTCTGTCTGAAGTCTATCTATGTATCCATGCATAAGTTATTAAATGGGCTCCCTGGGCTCCGCTACTAAAAATATTAATATATTCAAATCTCATTCTAGCTACTGCAAAAAACAGTACATCAGATCAATGCATTAATATCTTTCTTAGACAAGAGAATCTGGAATTATTTTCAAAAATTTCTTTCTTGTTCCTTGGAATCCCACTGAAACATAGGTGATATATGGCCCAATAAGGTAAAGTGGCCGTCGGGTGCCAAAGTGTGGGGTTAACTGTATCTATAAAACACTGTTTATTGTACTTGAAATACAACACTCTTTCATGAGAATTATGTGCTGAGGACTGTTCACAATATTCAATGGCAGAATTTTTTTTTTTTTTACATGTACGTTCTTAGACATTTTACCTGATGGCAATGAGATGGACTATATCTGAAGACACTCCAATTACAGAGAATGTGATTTTTCAATCATTCAATACCCTCACCTTCACAAGCTGTGTCTTCTACACACAAATACAGCCTTGGAGGAGATGAGAGGCAAAGCTTTGCTGAAAACCAGCAAGTCAAGTGGAAAACTGAAGTTAAGGCAGTGATGAGAGGGAGGCATCCTGAAGCTGCATCCCTGCAGATCGCCGCTCTGCATTTCTGGATCTCCAGTGAAGAGATGTGTACATATAGTGACCAGCCTCTACACTACCCAGCTTTGCCTTTTTGCTATTGGCTGCACCTAAGGGCTTTTATCAATGACAACAAACAAAGTTGGTGGTCTTCTACCTCTTGCTAGCTGTAGGAAAGAAAAAAAAAGTGACATAATTTTTCACAGCCTGAAATAATTGTGGAAGTACAGATACTGGTTAGGATCACTATGAATTATTAGTGGAAAAGTGGGTCTCAGAAGTACGTTACATGTGAAATATTTTTCGTCACTTGAACATGTGCCGTCCAGAGCTGGCCCTGTTCTAGCCGTCACAGGGAACAAACATTTCACATTCACAGATGCTCCCAATTTGGTGCGGTTTGGAGTGTAATTTAGATCAAACGTCTCCATGTAAATGAGTCAGGGTTTCTTAATTAGGTGCCTCTAAAGCAAAACCTTGGACCACATCAGTAGGTGTGGGTGTGGTGCCCACAATACTGGAATCTTTCCTATAGACCAGGCACTTAGCATCATTCAAATAGAGCTTTTTTTTTTTTTTTTTGGTTGTTTTTTTTTTCAGGCAGTAATAAATCTGCAGATGGCATAGACAGAAAGACGCTACTTCAGAAGAGCTGTCTAAAAACACTGCCTCTTTGGCAAATGCCTTAAAGTAGGTCATTCTGCTGTGATTTAGCTTTTTCTTTAGATTTGATTGCCAGCTTTTTGTTCCCATTACAAGTAGGGTGCATTCCAGTCCACAGACTTGTTCTTAATTTTTCCAACTGGTATTTGTTTACTAGGATTTGCAGATCTTCATACGAAAATGGCCAATATCCTGTCACAGTGCTAATCATGCACTTGACCACAAAGAGAAATGGATCCTGGTGATAATCTGGCAATGCTGGAATATTAAATGCCTTAAACACCCAGTCTTCCTGCAGCAAAACTGCATTGATTTATATGGGTGGGTTTGTCGAAATAATTGTCCCATCTTTTATACATGTGAAAAGAAGAGGTGACAGGATGTAAATGGAAAACTTTTACAAGCCATATAGCCATTTGTATAGATATTCAGGTTATCTTCTTTTATACTTGTCATTGTTTGTGTTTTTTATAGGGGGAAAAAAATCATTGGGTCCCATTTCCCTATTGAGGCTTCGGGATTTACATGCAGAACCCCCTGCGGCATTAATGAGTTACCTGCATAAATCCCCTGGCAATCGATGGGCATATAGACCTTGTTTTGTTTTATTAATTATTCCTCACAGAACCTTGACACTGACATTAAATGAGGCTTTAAAAAAACTTGATGAAGGTCTTAAGGTATCTTTTACTGTTCGAATATTAGCATTGCAAAAACTATGTCTAAGGCATTATTCATTGTGTAGTACCACAGGGAAGAAGGGATTGAAATAGGGCACAGGGAGTAAACTTTCTGATCTTATCTCTTTATTGCCTAGAAGCCAGTTTTCCTAGGACTGAGTTATAATCCTGAAATTGTGATAATGATTAAAATAAATGTTAAGATCATAATGAAAAGAAAAGAAAGGAAAACACACACACACAACTGAGTACATTGTTTTTTTCCAGATTGGAGTTGAATATGGTGTCTTCTCCACAGGCCAAGTTTTGTCTTGGCAAATTGTTGGTGTTTTCAGGTGAATTCCAAAATGTCAGTTAAAAAGACAGAAAAAAACTGGGCTCTGGAGAGGAGATGGAGATTATTGGCTAGGTATATTGCAAGATGGCCTGGTAAGTAAGTACTTAAGAAACAGACTGGGAAAATGGTTTTATATGCAATTTTCCTTCATTCCTAGTAAACCTCTTTTACTCAGAAGGCCTGGGGAGTATAAGGTTCTGATTAAGTCAATGCTCTGGTGAAAAACACATTATATTATCATATGTCTATTAGCAGTAATCAAACAACACAATTAATATTAAAATTACAACAAACACAACGTTATCATCCTTTGATAATTTACAAGGGACTTTTCAATCTTGAAGCTCTCATTAGGAACTTGTGTTATCTCTGTGCTAGAGCAACGTTATTAGATAAATGGTAGTTATTAGAGATTTCTGACTGGTGAAATGACAGCTAATTGAAATTTGGTTGGATCCTTTTGGAGTGGAAGTTACTTATTGAGTCATACTATTTGATGATATTCTTCAGGTTTTTGTAAAATGCTGATGATTCTGAAATATCTGTTGACTTTCTACTTTTCCTCCCTTTGCTGGTTAGTGATTCTGACTGTGCTTGTCCCTAAAGTGGTGTTTAACTCCATCCACTCTCTTCAGGCTCTGAACTCTCTTGGCGGATGCATCTATTTTCATGATTTGAAGTAGTTCCCCTAAAAAACTAAAGCTCAAATCTACATTTCGCCTTTAACATCATACTTTCACTTACACGCTTGCTAAAATGATTTGTTAAATGCCTCTTGTTGCACTAGCCTGTGCAAGTAACAAAATCCAGGAAGAAATGATTCCTGCCCTCAAGGAATTACAGTTAACCTGTGTATGAGGAAAGGATTAATTGCAAGTTTGCAGCAGGCTGAGTAGAGCTGTCTATGGCTGTAGTAGGAGCTTGTGGGGATGGGGGCCTTCATCTCTTTGGTGCTTTACAGTTTACAATGGGTTTTTATTTACATGTACTTTGAGGTATAGGTATTGTAATCTCCTTTAATACAGAGGAGAAAACTGACACTGAGAAGCTGTGTTATTCAATTAAGGAGTCACCAACTCAGGGCACAAACAGGTCTTTAGGTCCTGAATCCAGTGCTTTTTTTCACTTGGATCCCTCTTGGATTCAGTAAAATATCAAATATCTGGGCTGGACTCTCTGCTTGAATTTCTAATTGTGTTAGATCTAATAACTGTAGATATTCTTGCCTTTCACTCTCTTTATCTCATTAGATTTCACAGACAGAAAGACACACACACACACACACACACTACAAGGTGGGTAAAGTTAAGCATTATTCCTATGCTAAAGATGATAAATCTGTGGCTGAGAAGTGAAGTGCAGGCCTAAAGTTATTCGGGAAGTTTATACCCAAGCTGCGGCTGAAATCCAGTTCTTTACATTCTCTCAATCCATCAGACAAATGTGTGAGGCACTTTCCACCCACAAATAATTCTTTCTAATTAGATTGATGACTGGATAATTTACATAGTTTTCCAGCTGGTTTTCCTATTCTTCTTGAATATATTCTCAACACAGTAATCCTTTTAAAACTGAAGTCAGTTCATGTCATTCCTGCTCCAAACTCCAGAACTGGCTCCCCCTTTCTTTGAACTGAGAGCAAGAGACAATTCCTCACCACGGCCCCCAAGGCCCGGTGTGATCTGGCCTTGTCAACGGTGTGACTCCTCTCCTCCTCTCCCCTCTCTCCTTCGGCTTTAGCCATACTGGCTGCCTTGCTTTGCTGTAGCTCCAAGACCCCGAGACTCTAGATATTCTCTCTGCCTGGCATGCTTTGACTCCAGGTATCTAACCACTTCACGAACTCCCTCTGCTCCCTCATATCTTTTCTCAAATCTCACCTGCTTCCCCTAAAACCCAATTTATTACTGCAAATTACCCCCACAGCACTCTTGGTTCCTCTAATTTGCCGGTTTTCTCTAGCTCCTCAGCAGCCAGCACCTTCCCTTATGCTATAGAATTTCCTTGTTTATTACGTTTATTAGATTTATTTGTTTATGTCACGTATACTATGTTTATTATGTAAACTCCATGAGGGCAAAGGGGGTTTCTGTTCCATTTAATGATGTATCATAAGTGGCTAGAACAATGCCTGACACAAACGTGGTGCTCAAAGTCTATCGATGACCCAGTTTCTATGAGTGACATTTCTACTCTATTTAGTCTACAAATTGGACACCCTGGCATCGCCTCAAACTCTTTCCAGTTATGCATCCATAACATCAAACCTATCAGCAAATTCTCTTGACTTCCTTTAATGTCACTCGAGGAACTCCTCCCTTCCCACAGGAGGAGCTCCACAGCCAATGCGGGAATAACTGCTCTCTAGTCACGCTGAGACAACTGCCATTTCCAGCTTGGTTCCAGCCTCCTTCTTAAGTGCCTTCATCCCCAAATCCATTTTACATATGACCATGTGATAAATTGAAATACTTAAAATAAAAACAAAAGCAAAACTTACAGTCTTCTACTGCTTTATAACCTGTCTTGGTTCCCTATGACCTGAGACATCAGATTCCATCTTTTCTGCCAAGCCCCATCCAGAACCTGCCTCCTCCCTGCACCTGGGCTCTCCTTCTCCTTTGTTCCCTGATCAGCACGGACTGCTCATAGCCACATCCGGGCTTCCCTTGGCGTTTCTTAAGCTGACTCGTAGAACATCCCTGTGCTTCCTAAATCCCATCTGCGCTTCAAAACCTAACTTCATTGTCGACCTCTCAACAATTTTAGTCTATTTCTCCTTGTATATACTGTTTAACCGTCAATTTATCTGTACTGTTTTTTTCTTAAGTGCTTTACCCCCACTTAGATTAGTAGCTCTGCAAAGGCAGAACCTTATGCTTTTTTTTTTTTTAATCTTCCCAACTCTCCCCAGTGTCATATGGAGCACAGAGTAGGTACTTCATAGATAGATACTGTTGATCCATTGATTGATGCTTATAGTGTTCTCCTTCTTGTATACGTACTTCACGGTGCTGGCTTTAGATAGTTGAACATTTTGAGTGATATATTTTGAATGTATCTTAAATTTATATATATTTGGCAAGTGATAGCATTTTTGCAGCTATACTGATGAGCTGTATATTAGGATAAATGTATATTTAAACTCCAGCCTTATCTAGTTTATAGCATATCTGAACATAGGAACCAATACTACTTTCACCAGGGATTAACAGGTTATACTTTTTAAGCGTGTGTGTACGCATGCACATGAGTGTGTGTGTGTGTTTCTTTCCATATAACTAAAATGAATTCTATCATTAAGAAGTCACAAAAAATGTAGATATAAGTACAAAAAGCACGTAGGAAGTAACTAGATAAAGAATATAATAATTAATCCCACCAATAATTAAGTCTTTATGGTACATGCAGGCTTTAGCCTGAACGCCTCCATAGCACACAACAAGAAACTAAGTTTGCATAATATAAGCTAAAAAATGGCCCATTCTTTGATGTTTTTCAGGAACCCTGATTGTATGTTACAAATCTTTGAAATCCCTTCACTGTCCATTGGTCAAACTTTAAAGGTCTGCATTCTGCCATCTTGTCTTCTCTTAACCATCTTGAAAGACGGAGTTTTGTTCTCGGGAGGTCATCGCAGACTGCTGTGGGCTGGTGTGTCTCTGCCACAACACTAACCGATGAGTGAGAATATGACGACTGTTAAGTGTTGGCATTTCATCTATAAAACATGTTCAGGGACCAAATTCTGTGCTTTCCCCCCACCCCCACCCCCCACCCAACAGAAAAAGCCATTTTCAGAGTGGATTTTAGGAGTGCCTTGTATTATTTATTATTTTGGACTCTCCATGTTTCTGCTTCCTTTTGTTCCTGGATCAAATTAAAGTGAATCTGATTATTCTGGGTGTTAAATCTCATTTTACAGTTCTCTTTCTCTTTGGGCAGCCTCTGCTCCCTTGGTTCACAGAGAACGTCTTCCCTCTTCCTTGTAAGAACTGCCTCCTGAAAAATGTGGTTCCCTGGCAACCAGCACCTGGGAGCTTGTTCTCTATGTGGAATCTCAGTCCCCATCCTAGACCTTGTGAATCAGAATCTCCATCTTAAACAACATACCGAGGCAATTTGATTTGTAAGCACAGTCAAGTTTGAGAAAACCTGAACTTTCTGCAATGCTTAGGTGGCAGTAGTGCTAACCATGGGATGAGAAGGCAGAAGAGCCCTTACAGTCCCCACTGTCCACCACTCGACCCCCTGGATGTCTTCCATTATTTGAATCCCCCCTCCACTTTAGTGGCTCAAAGCCTGGTTCCTGAGAATGGTGAATTGGTCACACAGCACCAATAGAGGGCACTCTTTTTTCCAGTCAATTAGGTGACAACATTAAGCTCTTCTGGGTTGTGAGAGGTGAGGCCTTTTGGATGGGCTGCAGGATGACAGCCCTTACCACTTGTGGTCATTAAAGTTCCCGTGGTGCTTTTTGAGAGAGAAGGCGTTGTTAACCTCAGTGTCCTGGCTGACTTCCAATCTGTGTAATTGCATGCAATCTACCTAAGTCTGCTCTGTAGTTTCAATTAGGTAAAGTATTGTTCACTTCTTGTACTAAACTGCTGTGTTTTGTGGCTACAGACTGCTAATTAGCTGGTGTTTTTCAGGTGGCTGCATCGTGATGAAGAAAATGTATAATGTATCTCTCTGGCCAACTCCCTCCAACCCCAACTATTTCCACCTCCCACAATCCCACACGCAACCACATACCTGTTTTCTCCTACATTACCATTTCCTGGATAAAAGTGCTTTGGGATCAGAAATTCCTAGAGTGGGACAGTGAACATTTCCTTTCCCTATGTAGCCACCTGCTTCTAGGCCTACCTAGCCTATTATAGGACATTGGATAGGAATCTCATGGAGAGAATAGCAAAAAGGTGGCGATGGTTGGATAAAATAGGCCTTCCTCTGCTAAGACGAGGGGTAAATTCTTGGGATTGCCAGGGAAGTATACATTACTTTATGAGTCTGGCACTCTAGGAATTGGATATTTTCAGTGTGATGTGAACGGAAAGTGAGGTCAGAAGAACAGGGCATGCATTTTATTTCCCCTTTCCCACTAATTAGAAAAATATAGCAGGGTATGGAAACTACCCGTAAATGCCTGTCTCTGGGGTGGGTGGGGACATGTCGGACCCTAAACAGAAAATGTAGCACCAAGAGAGTGAATGGAATCCCTTTCTGATGACTCAAAGGTCAGTACCAGGGAAACACTTATGGTCTGGAATGGTAGTTGGAAATGAAAGAAAAATGGGAAAAGATGGGTAAACAGGGAGCCAAGGGCACAGAGTTGTGCTCGAATCAGAGAAGAGATGCGTTTGAGAGTAGAATTTCTCTAGGATGTGAAATGACTACCAAAAAAGTGTTCAAAAGGAAAAAGAACAAATTGCAGTAAAGTATTACTTTGCATGTCTTTTCATCCTGGGACTAAATTTATTCGTTTTGATGTCCAAGCACAGAGACTCAAATTGATTAGATAAAAATTCCGTTAGGGTAAGGGTAATTTCTTTTACCTTTGAATGAATGAATTAAATGAATGAATAAATGAACAGAAGTGATAAAGGGAAGACTACTTTCAAGAAGTGTATATTGACTTTCAGTTCATGGAGAACAGGGAGAAAAGCAGTTTTAGTGCCCATGTGCCCGCACCTATGTCTCGTCTACTCCCAGCCATGGACCTGTCCTAAAGTGTTGTACTTG
This sequence comes from Rhinolophus ferrumequinum, assembly GCF_004115265.2. NCBI lineage: Eukaryota > Metazoa > Chordata > Mammalia > Chiroptera > Rhinolophidae > Rhinolophus > Rhinolophus ferrumequinum. The sequence continues at coordinate 75,579,946 of NC_046291.1, forward strand.
TGTCTTTGAGAACGGGAAAGAAAAGAAAAGCAGGGATTTCCTCAATCAGATGGATGGACTAACTGAATACCTGTGACAGAGAGGCTGACTTGCCAGTACCAGTGAGAAGAGGAGGGGCTAGAGACAGAAAGTGGGGAAGTGAGAGTGAGATTGAGGAATGTGAACATTCCCAGAGCAGGCAGGAAGGTAGATAACAGAACTGAATAAGGTTCCCAGGTCCTAGGGGTTAATTGTTATCCTGGTAAAACTGTCTTCATTTCCTGCTCAGTGTCTATCATGGTAAGTATTCCTTATGTATTTGTATCATGTATAAATGGACAATGGATGATGTAGGTAGGTAACAATGCTTTGAAGGTGAAGAGAGTTCTCAGAGTGAGGGCTGGAGGAAGGAATTTGAGGCGGAGGATGATATTGGGAAGAAAAGCAGAAAAAAAGAAAGGGGACAATGTAAGAGAAAATAGCCTGGTTAAAAAGAATGTATGGCACAGAAGAAATGACTGGAAATGAGAAACAGTAATCTCTATACAAAGGGCAATATTTCATATAAAGCGTTTAAGTTCTGCCTGTATTTTCAACTTCCTTTGGACATATTGACACATTAACCTGAGGAAAAATTACAGACCAAAAACATGTCATTGAGGCAGAGTTAAAATGTTTTAAAATTCTAATGTTAAATTTGAGCCCTACCGTTATGTAACTGGCTTCAAGGGAGATTTTCCCAGTGTCCTGATCCAAACAGTCCCTAAGCTCATTTCCTTGTCCCCTTGAGGCTCTCATTCTAGTTAAGCTGATGGATTTAGTTCTGTACCTCTTAAAGTCAAGGGTGGGTTGAGTCTGCCTTTGGCCACAGCCCAGTTATTATTTATGAGATTTCCTCCTGTCTATTGCTAACATCCAGTCTTTTCTTAGCCTAGACAATGCAGTCTTGAGATCTGAAATCTCACATAGAATCTGCACTTTTTCTTGCATGAGGAGAAAAAAAACCAACAACGTGGAAATGTGCAGCTACCCCGTGTTAACTATTCCTGGATGTCACCCTGCAGCTCTAATTTCTGCTTTCTCCTCTGCATTCTGGGTACTGCTGCCGGACTTGTCAGCACCTTGTCACGGCTTCCTGGTGCGTGGGCTACCATCGGACTCCGTGTTCTTCACAATTATCCATAAAAAACCCCACAGAATTCTTCACAAGTAATATATATATACACACACACACACATATATATATATATATATGTATATATATATATATATATATATATATATATATATATATATATAAACAGGTCAAAAAAAAATGAAGCTACTTTTAAAAATTAGTATCCTGAAGTGGGTGCTATTTGTAAATGCTGCTTTGTTGCCTCATCTTTTCCAGTCCTGCAATGCTGTTTTGTTCGTGGTGTGACAAGGATGTGGCGAGCCAATACGATTTAACTAAATAATACACAAATGTCAAGGATACTTTCATGTCTCGTGTACAGATCAGAATAAATTACGCCGATGGAATGTTCTGTTTTCTTTTCAGGGAACAGCCCCACAGTTTACAAGCAGCTAGGCTGACAAGAAGTGGTGAAGACATATTATTAAAAGTAGCCTATTTTAATGAAGGACTAAATGGCTCCGGATTTCACTCGGGTTCAAAAGACAGAGGCCTGGAGAAGAAGTGAGGCAAACAGCAATGAGACATCAGTCTTGTCCTGGAATTCTTATGGGCAGTGTGGAGAAAAATTAGTCCAGTAAGAAACGAAAATGAGGGAACTGGTTCTCAGAATTAAAGGTGAACCGAAAGGAGTTGGCAGCTGCCTGGACATGCCAGCCAGAGAGGCCATGGTATCTGATACACGTGACAGACCGAGAGACAACTGCAAAGCTCCCCAAACAACTTGCCTGAAGGGCTTGCCAGGAAGCCAGATGCTGCTTCTGGAAGAGAATCTTCCGTGGTTGGGCATCTGGGTTCAGTGCTTTCCATTTAAAGAGGAGAAAGAAGGTGGTAAAAGGCAGAACCATCACTGTCTTTTGAAAAACGTCCTCTTTCTAAGCGTGCATTTTTGCTCACACAGATGCGTGCACACTTACAGCATTAATGAATGTGGAGGTGGAACTTGTTTTTAAAAAGGACCCCTAAAAAATAAAACTTTCCTCAGTGCTTTTTAGGTGGAAAACAATGTGATGAGGGAGGGAAAAAGGGAGGAAGGAAAAGAGAGAGAAAAGACACCAAGAAAACCCCTTATATCAATATGTCAGTTTACTAATGAGTTAGGTAATTTTACTTAAAGTGCTGGGATCATAGCTGGTGTTGAATTTAAAGGAAAAAAAAGGGGTGGGAATTTGAGTGACGGGGCTGTCCCTCTATCACAGTTGGCTCGTCTTTCTCACTCTTTGTTTTACCATTCCTTCTTCCCTGGAAACACAGTGGAGTATTGGTATTGGCAGGAAAGCAGAGTGTGGTCTAGTGGACTGGAAATCAGGTGACTTGAGGTCTGGTTGATTTTTTTTCCCCCTTTCCCTTTGAAGTTCGCTGTGTCTCTGCTCCATAAAACAGGGGAACCAAATTTCTTTGTGTACCTCATCGTGGAGGTCAAGCTTTTGTACTCAACATGCTTTTTTTTTCATCCCCTAACGCTAAATAATTCAAGGTAGTGCTACGGAAGTCAATATTGGTTCTGGAAAATATGATGGACAGAGAAGTGGGGTTGACAGGAGACAGGAATAATAGAAAGTCTTTAATTTCGCAGTGGCAGTCATGACAAGATACAAAACTAAGTTTTTATATGCTAAGGTCTGTTACAAGTCCCATATAATCAAGAAATCAGGAGAATGGACAACCCCACTCTGGATGGCAGTGATTGATCTAACAGGCTCCAACACGGATGCGTGGTCACAGATTCCCTGACCAAGGTTTCCTCTGTAAGGCTAGTCTCTTTTAGCATTCATTCTTCACTGTACTCAGGGCCTCTGAACACACAGCCTTAATATGATTACTGCTTCTTTTACAGTCAGAGCTGCTCTTCTCCTCATCAGGATGAACAGATAAATATCAGGTCAGGAGAAAGAAATTTAAAAGGAGCAGCTTACTAACTAATATGCTTAAAGTGAAATATTTCCTAGTCCTAGTCTGAAGGATGTCAAGTTTCCAATATTTCAGTTGATGTTAACTGCAACCATCACTGGCTGTTCGAGTCTCATACTCTTGCTCAATGAAGTCATGTGATTCCATTTGTTCAACAGAAATTACTGAACAGCTACAGTGTGTGGGACTCTGTACTAGGCTCTGGGGATATAGCAGGAATCGAAGTGACAGAAATTCCTGCCCTCCTACAGCCTCTGCTCTAATGGCAGAAAGCACCAGGTCGCTTCTTTGTAATTCCCATCTTCACCAATATTTTCAGGCACTGACTATGCTATAAATAACATTTTTTTCTTCCAGAGTATTATATTTATTCCTATGACTTTTTAAGAGTTAAAAGATGCAGGTAGCTAGTTATCACTAAAATTTCTGTCCAATGTGCTGTAATTACAAGAATTTTCTAGATGTAATAGTTTTTTTTTTCTTTTCTTTTTTTATTAAATTTATTGGGGTGACAATGGTTAATAAAATTATCTAAATTTCTTTCTTTTTTTAATTAAAGTTTATTGGGGTGACAATTGTTAGTAAAGTTACATAGATTTCAGGTGTACAATTCCATATTACATCATCTATAAATCCCATTGTGTGTTCACCACCCAGAGTCAGTTCTCCTTCCATCACCATATATTTGATCCCCTTTACCCTCATCCACCACTCCCCTCCCCCCTTGCCCTCTGGTAATCACTAAACTATTGTGTGTGTCTATGAGTTTTTGTTTCTCATTTGTTTGTCTTGTTCTTTTGTTGTTTTTGGTTCATATACCACATATCAGTGAAATCATATGGTTCTTTGATTTTTCTGTCTGACTTATTTCACTTAGCATTGTATTCTCAAGATCCATCTATGTTGTCACAAACGGTCCTATTTCATCTTTTCTTACTGCCGAATAGTATTCCATTGTGTATATATACCACAACTTCTTTATCCATTCATCTATCGAGACAAATAGTAACAAGTGTTGGAGAGGCTGTAGAGAAAAAGGAACCCTCATACACTGTAGATGTAATAGTTTTAACAACAGCATATGATATTAGGTTGATGCAAAAGTAATTGCGGTTTAAGAGGTTAAAAATTGCAACAACCTCAATTACTTTTGCACCAACCTAATAACTGTGTGCTTGCCAAGTTTTCTTTCTAGCACCATGTATGCCATTCTCAGATTCTTTTCCCAGTTTCTTTCTCTTCCCACCCCTTGAGTGTTAGCCATCCCCAGGAATCTGTCCTCAACAACCTTCTCTCTTCACACTATCCCTTGAGGCTATTCATAACTTTACCCCATTACCATTTTCAAATTGATGACTCCCAAATTCATACCTAGCTCCCAATCATCTTTTCTGCATTTCCAACATATAGTTCTTATCTTTAATCAACTTCATTAATGAAATATAAGCAATGACCAAAGCATATCATGTCCAAAGAATTTAATTTCTTTCATGTCTCCAATTTTGTCCCTTCTTCTATGTGAATTAAAGATACCAGCACTCAGCTAGTTCAGAACCTGGATGCCATCCTGGAATCTTCCTCCTTCCTAACTTCTTGCAAGTACTTTCCTGCTGAACCAACCTGTTTTACGCCGCTTGTATCCATCCCTCCCCCTTCCCTTACTCCCACCTCCCTTAGTTTGGGATCTCCAGTTTAGACTATCATACCAGCCTCTCAACTGGTTTCACTCTCTCTAGTGTTGCCCTCCTACAGACTATCACACTTATACAAATTGTGATCTATAGAAATACAAATTGCATCACTTCATCTCTGCTTCAGACCCTTCAGTGATTTACCTAATGTCTACAGAATGAATTTCAAATTCCTTATCAAACCACATAATGTTCTTTGCCATTTAGCTGTAGTTTACTACATTCTCAGCTTATGTTGTGCCACATTGTTTATGTTTTCTAATTCTCCAGTCATTCCAGAAAGCTCACCATTTCTTTCCCATACCATAGTTCTCCTCTCCATGCCTGTGTACACGATATTCTCTGCTTAAAGCTGGCCTGTTATCTGCTGAACTGACATCCGTAAAGATAGCCTGTGTCATCTCTTCTAGGAGGCATTCTTTGGTTTCTCTAGGCTAAACTTCAGCTCCTGCTTGGTGCTCTCATAGTGTCTTATGATAGCCACCATATTTATTATAACTTTATTAATTGACTTCAGCTAACTATAGGATACGTGAGGGTAGGCATCCTATTTATGTTTCTAGTATCAAGTTGAGGGGACAGCAAACTTTTTTTGTAAAGGGTCAGACAGTAAATATTTTTGACCTTGTACGGTTACCTAACTCTTGCTATTGTAGCATGAATGCAGCCACTGGCAATACATAAATGTTTAGGGGTGTGTATGTGTGTGTTTCAGCAAAACTTTATTGACAAAAACAGTCAGTCAGCAGGCTGGATGTGGTCTGTAGGCCGTAGTTTCTAACCTGTGAGCTAGTTCAGTGCCTGGAGTACAGAGGTCACTCATTTAAGACTTCCTAAAGAAATGGGTGGATACAACTTTACAGTTAATAAACACTTTCACAAGTGTAAATTTATTTGACCTATTTCACACATGAGCAAAAGGGAGGGTTAGAGACATTAAAAGGTTTTCTTAATGTTGTACAGTTTCAAGGGCTGAGGCTGGGACTTGAGCCTATGTCTTCTGATTCCAAATCCTTGGTTCCTTCTATTAGGTAAAAGGCCAAGATTAACAGTGGAGAAGGGTGGGACTGCTTAAAATTTTACCTCTTATGAGAGAAATACCCCCATGGGTTCGGCCACCACTAACAACAGACAAGATGGTGATAGATGAGTGGTAGCCATTTTAAGTTTTGTTTTGTTTCCCATTATTCAGTGGTAATGTTACCACTCAAAAGTTAAATAGAAAGATCTAAAGCAATAAGTTCACTCCTGTCTTAAAAACCTTATCTCCAAAAAGCCTTCTCCAGAACAAGGATCCATCACTGGAAGGCTCATTGAACCTTAGTCCCCAGCTCACAAACCTTATAAATCCTGTGCCAAGATGTCTCCTAAGTAGATGACATTTTAATGATTACTACAGGGAGTTGGGAACTATTGCTTCATCCTCACAATCAGAGTAATTAATTTTCTTAACTACCAGGCCAAACTCTGCCACGGGAGTCCAGTTGAGAAATTTCAGGCCCATAGGAAGTACATTAGCTCTTCAAAGTGATTAGGGTGCCATTTCAAATACACAAGGAAAGGAGCTATTAGGCTTCTGGCTTATTTCAAACAACTTGCAGCCCCTGTCCCTCAGGAAAAAAAAAGAAAAAGAAAGAGAAAAAAAAAAATAACAATTTGCACAGGTTCCTCATTTTCCAGTAAAAATACTCACAGACTGCGAGTCGTTGGATATCAGGTATTGTGGTTGGGTGAGAGACCAAAGTGCACAGAAAAAGGGTGGAGTGCCAGAAGACAGCATAGAAAAACACAGCCTGCTCCAAAGCACACCAGAGCTGAGCATTCAGAAGCCTGACGGGAGGCAGAGAGCTTCACCAGCTATTGCTTTTAACGACCAGAGAGAAGGGCCAGGACTCGTGAGTTTTCCAGTCCGCTCTTTAGCAACGTCTCATTTTCCCCCCAAATATCAGAAATGCCCACTGTGCTGTTTTAAAGACAGGGTGGACAAATTGTTTCCTCACCATTGTTTCCTCCTACAACCCTTATATTTCTAGGTCATCATCATTTGAGTTGCCTTTGACATGCTTTTGTAGAATATTTTATTTAACATCCATGAAGACCACAGAGAAGCTTTAAATATCAGTTTACTCTCACAAAATAGCCACAGCTCAACAGTTTCGCCTTTCAATGAGGCATTCAACTGGCATGTTTCCATGAGATTTGTCTATTCAGCCATATCATTTTTTTCACCTTGGAATTCTACAAACAGCTGGAAGATGTTCTTAGAGTCAATGAAAAAGGGAAGATTTTTTAGCTTTCCTTTCCACCTATTTTACAAAGTGCAAGTCTCCTATAAGGATGTTTATTTGCATCTAAAAATCTGCAGCAAATATATTCTTCCAAGGCTATTTCTAAAAGTCAATGAATGGCTTTATTTTGTAAGTCACCTCTAAAAGCCATCCATGTCTCAAACAAGTGGACTTTCTTTGAAAGACGTATACCTACGTGGAAATTGAATGTTCTTTTATGTCCCCACCCCTCAAATATTTGGGATTGTTTTTGGCTTTCAAAATGCATGCCCCAAAATAAATCTCACTAGCAAGTGTTATTTAGCTCTGTAGTTGTGTATTTACTTTCCAAATTTTCTGTAATTACATTATTCTTATCCTGGAAATAAAAATGGGGAAAAGACTTCAGCGATAGCTAGAACAGCTTCCTGATAGTGATAGCAAGAGGAATTCCAGAACTTCTAAAGGTCAGTGCTGGTTCTAGGTGGATATGCACTTGATAGGATTCCAGGAAGGTTTACACTGGGGGTTTGAGGCATAGGATAAGGCCCTCTGGGCTTCGAAATATCTCACTTACCAGGCTTCTACAAAGTCGCTGAGCTGTGCTGCCTGGCAGGAAACTCTCACTGTGACAAACATTCTGATAAGTGAGACAACAAGCAAGAGAACTGTCCCTAGGAAACTGCTGTGACAGGATGCTCTGGGGGTGCAGCACAGGAAGACCTGTGCCTACCTCCAACCTCCTCACGCCTGCTGAAGAGTAAGCAAGACCAACTTATTTTAGCAAGCTCCTATTTTTAAGGTGCAAAGAGTTGGATCTGAGAACATGGTCCACGGTGTGAATCAGGTAGATGGATGGAGAGTTAGTGACAGAAGAGTTGGTCTGGGGAGTTCACACAGGGATTGGGCACGGCATGGGGATGTCACATGGTATGTCAAACATGTGGAAACAGCCTCATTGGGACTGTGGAAACTGGCTGAGTCAGGCCAGCATAGAAGCTGGTTTTGGAAAAAGATTCTGTGGTGAGATAAAGAATTTTCTGGAAGCCAGGAAATTTGACAACCCAGCCTCTGCAATTCTTCCTATATTTATGTCATTAAAAGTTATTTTATATATCTCTCACTACAAAAACAATACCTGTAATGTATAATGTTTATCTAGGACCTCATATGGGCTATGAAAAGGATTATTCATTGACTCCTCAACACAGAAACAGGTTCTGTTATGATCTTTACTTTACAGATGATAAAATGAAAGCTCAGAGTTAGGTGGCTTATTCAAAGTTACACCTCCAGTAAGTGGCAGAGTCAAGACTCAAATTCTGGTCTGCCTAACTCCAAAGCCTGTTCTCTTAAGTTCAGTGTCTCCTTCTACACTGTTAGCAGAAGAGGAAAAGAAACACATGAGGAAAAAAACTTCTTGTAATTCAACAAATAAATAAGAAAGAAATATTAACATCCAGCAAATATTTTTACAGTGTTTTCCAGACACGAACTAAGATTACCACTCAAAAAGTATGAAGATTTGAAAGGTTTCCATTTTTGACACATATTCCATGGACGGCTGTCCCAACATGCTGGTTGGGATGTCCCCATCAGCCGGATGTAGAGGACTTGATCCAATACACATCTGACAAAATGGGGGTTTATCCTATTTCATTAGTTTTCTATTAACAGCATTTTCCTCTTTTCCTTCCCTGCATTTGCAAAATAGAGAAAAGGGTGCACCCTTCTAAACAGTATCTCTTCTTCCTTTTTTTATTACTGTCAGAGGGACTTTTTTCAGTTACCCATCTCTGAAACCTCAGACTTACCTCCATGGCTGACTGGAGATGGGGGATAAAGAAATGAGAGAAATAAAAACTAGGTGGAGTTTTTCTTTGAAAAGTCTCCAGATTTGGACCATTTCTTTCCATTTGATGTTCATCATTCCAATCCAACTACAACTCCCATGTGGCCTCTTGGATTCCTTTTTCCTTCTATCTCGTTCACCCATGCAATTGTCTCATAGATATTTTCAATGGTTCTCTATTTCTTATACAAATCTTTTGCCTGGCTTCATCCTCCAACTACAACCTATCAGCAAGGCAAGTAAACCTTATCTTTCCAGGTCCTCCTTCCCATTAATTTCATTTTCACTTTGCCTCTCTGCCTTTCCAAAGAAGCAGTTAAAAGGAAAATGCATTTGACAGTTATATGTTATAGAGATAGAACTTGCCCTCTATATGATGATTCCCCAGGTACCCCAGGACCTTCCAGTGCTTAGAACTGTAATGTCAATTTGTGAAAGTGGCTGTTAATAAAGTTTTCTAGTTGATGGCATTTTGAAAAGCTAACATTCTAAATTCCAGGTCTTAAGCTATCATAGCAGAAGGATAGAATTTGACCTTGAGTTTGATCAAGAATGAGGACTCTGGAGTCAGAGACTATTTAGCCTCTGCAGCCATTGTGTAAGCTTATGCTTAATATAATCACAACCCTTTTAAAATTCTGCCTTTGTGGCCAAAACTTGCATTTACCTTCTAGCCCAACTGTGCTGTATTAAGCTTTCTCAGTCGGTAGTTGCTCTGCTTTCAAGGGAATGTTTAACTCAGAGCTCTGCAAAAATGGAGTTCTATTCTGTTGGCTGTACAGTACGTAGGTCAAGTGGAATTTTTGGCACTTCATTACATTCCCTGACCCTCACTAAACAAACTTCAAAATATATATATTTGCAACAATTTGGAATAAACACTACATACAAGTGTTGATGGTAGATTTTCTGAAGAACTACCAAATGCATCAAGACTAAGGAAAACATTCTAATGATTCTTTCAAACATGAATATATTTAAATTCTCGTTAAACAATCTTCTTATTTAGTCTTCTCAGGCTTTGATGACATGCCACGGTTGGCTGTTTATCAAAAACTTAGCAAGAAATGCTTAACAAGATATAATCATGTGCACACATTTGTGCATAATTAAACCCAGTTTATAAATTAGTGCAGGGTTGAATATGGTCACACCACTCAAGAAAGGTTGGTGGCTAGCAAATAACACTTTTCTCTGCATCTACAACAGAAAATCCAATCACGTGAATGCTGTGAAGGCGATATAATAATCTGATTTTAAATCTTAGTTAAAAAATTTATTTTCATCTCTACTGAATTGAATTAAAGTTCTAACAAAATTAGGAAATTAATTTAGATATAAGAAACACTATCAGGAACTAACTGTTAACACTAGGGATGTAAGGCATGAAGGTGGAGGATTCTCAACCTTCGAAGGTTGTTAATTGGATGGATTCTCATCTGCGTGGTTTACTTTTTCCAAAGGAGGATTTAGCTGACTCTCAGTTTCTTCATCTTATAACTGTTCTTTCAGTTGGGGAAAAAAAGAAGGAATAATGGAGACCGAGTAATTGATATTTCTCAAGATCTCCAAGACTAGGTATTTCACAGCATTAAAGAGTGTCCTTTTCCATTTGTTTTATGACTCTGTCCAGTTAAAGTTACTGAGATAAGCACTCCAGTATTTACTTGTCACTTGAAGCCCCTTTCATGGTGCAACTGGATCCCAAGGGAAAAGAGTTAAACATTTGAGGAATGCTTACCTCGTGCCAGGCATTTTATATGCATTATCTCATTTAATTCTCATAACCACAATATATGGTTGATATTATTTAATCCGATTTTATGTGCTTGAGAGCATAAATGGAATAAAGTATAGAATAAAGATTTGACTCTAGATCTCTTTCTGTTTCTTTAAAGCACAAGATCCTATCACTAAATCACACCCGTTTCCCACTGTAGCCAGTATGTGAAGGTGACAAGAAAGGACACTCTAACAATAAGGGATGTTCTGAATTTTGACATAGGTTTCCCTCTGGGAGTAAACTGAGAAAGAAACTAATATGATGAATTAGATTAAAACATGTTACCTAATGCAGTGACTGGTTAAGCAAATTAGGGACTATCCATACCGCAGAATACTATGTCATCACTGGAAAAAATCACATAAGTCTGTCTAATGAAATTGAAGTCTGTCTATGCGTTCCAAAGTATTTCAGAATAATGTATACTGTATGATACCCTTTAACACAATAAACAACCATACACACATATGTTTGCATAGGCTGAGAAACAGGTCTGGAAGGTTATATACAAAAATGTAAGTTACTTTTGCTCAGCAGGGTACAAGTAGACAAATTTCACTTTTGAATCAAATATTCTTCACTGTTGCTTACATTTTTTGTGTGTGCAATTACTTATATTACATTCGCAATTAAAATTCATGTAATGAACAAGTTGAATAATCTGTGGGAATGACTTGACCCAAGGAACGGATTAAGGAAATTTAATCTCACAAAGACAAAGCTGACCAATATATTTGAAACTCTATCAGCCTTCAACATTACTATACGCATATAGTGAAAGCTAAAACCTCATCACTTGCATTGAGGTCTGCCTTATCTGAGTAAGGTGTTAACAGAGGGCAAATCAGTAACAGTCATTTCAAACTTAGCAGGTCCAACATGGAACTCTCCAGTCTGCTCCTCCTATTCAATCTCTCCCTGCTCCAGTTTTCCCCATCTGTGTACCACTACCATTTCTCCATTTGCTCAAGCTCGAATCCTACAAGGCACATTTGATTTCTTCTTTTCCTTCCCCCCCATCCCAACTAGAAGCAAATCCAACCTTACCCACCTCCTTTCTTTAAGGGCACCACTCAAGCCACCCTTATCTCTTGCCTAGACTACTAAGGTTATCTCTGAATAGGTCTCCCTGCTCTCATTTTTGCAGTCCACTCTCCACATGGCAGCCAGAGTGATCTTTTATACTCCCTAAATTTAGCTCTATTTGTGGTTCTTCATTGTATTTACAATGGAATACAAATCTCTCTCTGTGGCCTGTGAGAACCTATGTGATCTGACACCCATCTAATATTTGTGACCCCAACGCCTACCACCATCCTCTCAGTTCACTAGGTTCTTACCATCCTGGTCTACTTTCTGCTTTTCAGATACATCAATCTCTTTGGGTCCTCTGGGTTTTTACACTTGCATTTTTTCTGCTTGGAATAGTCTTAGCTGTTCACATGGATGACACCTTATTAATCTGAGTTAACATTTTACAGATGAGGAAATCAAATTTCAGAGAGTTTAACTTATCCGTGATCATAGCACTTGCTACATGGCAGGGCTGCGTTTAGAACTCATGTCTGAATCATCTCGTGCTCTTCCCATTATACTACAAAACAGTAAAGATGACCCATCCCAGGGCTCTGGTTACCGTTCTGACAATCCATCAACCAACATCTACTTGTTGAAAAGGCCAGGAAAAATAAATTCATTCAGAAAATTCCTTCTCTGACTTCTCCTTCCTACTCTAACACATTCTCTAGCTTCTGAAGGATTTATATCAGTGAAAAAGGAAAATCTGAGATTGATGCATTTGGAAATTGTTGTCTTAGAGATTTGAAATTAAATATCGCTCATTTAGGAAACGAGTATATGACGACACAACAAAAAACCTTTACAACTTACTTAGTTAGATGTCCAAAGAGAACTTTCATGGTGTCACGATTCGGTGGAGGGAGTTTTTGTACAAGAGACTTCATAGCTTCAATTCTTGTGTTGTTATCTTGCTTTTCTGAAAAAAAATAAAAACAAACGTGAGAAGGGATAAAATTTCCTAAGGACATGCGGGAATTTTCTTAAGAAATTTTGGACTAAGACTTAGCAGCTTAAAGTCCTACTCAGCAGCCAAATGGAAGAGGTATAGTCAACATCGTTTCACGAAGTGGCTTCATTTTGACTTTAAATTAGATCGTGGTAATATGAAAGCAGCCAGTGTGGCTCTGAAAGGATCTTCCTGTTAAGATCAGGTATTGCATCAGTAGTTCTCACAAGTGTTTTACCGTTTTACAAGGTATGGTTGGATGAATAATGGCCTTGCAAAGGTGTCCATGTCCTAACTGCTGCAACCTGTAAATATGTTACCTTCCATAGCAAAAGCGACTTGGCACATGTGATTAGATTAGGGATGTTGAGATGGGGAGATTTTGCTGGATCATCCGGGTGGGCCCAGTGCAACCACAAAGGCGATTAAGAGGGAATCAAGAGGATCAGAGTCAGAGAGAGGAGGTGATGTGACAAAGGAAGCAGAAGGAGAGATGGCTATGTGATCCAGAGCCATGGGCCAAGGAATGAAGACAACCTCTAAAAACTGGAAAAGGAGAGGAACTGGAAACTTCAGAAGGAACATAGGCGTGCCAACACCTTGATTTCTGCCTCATGAAAACAATTCCCATCTTCTGACCTCCAGGCATGTAAGGTAATAGAGCTGCATTGTATAAAGCCACTGAGTTTGTGGCAATTTGTTACAGCAGCAAGAGGAAAAACACACACAAGCTCACACATCATATCTGATTCAATTACCAATGTTCTATTGTTTGCTTGATTTTGTGGAAGAGTAAAGGATTTTTAAAATTACTTTTATGCTATAATTTCTCCCTAACATATTTTGGTTTTGCTATAAATTAGGAAAGTGGAAAAATAAAAATTGCAAGTATGAAACCTAGTCATACACATTTCAAAAAAAATAGGAAGTTCTTCAAAACTCCATGCCACATAAATTGCTTTCCTTCATTTCATCTTTCTTTCTTTTTTTTTTTTCCTTTATGGGCATGGATGGCATAATAAAAATTGAGCTACTTAGTGCACTACGGAATTCATCTGACCATAGTTTTAATGAGGGCCTACACTTATACTTATTGAACTTAAACACTGTATATATATTGATTTAGGTGATTTTCCTTTTTATACTTTAACTTCTAGCACAGAGCTGCTGATGATTCTAAAGAGGTCACCGCTGTAAAAGATGATATATAAGAGAATAATGTGTAAGACACCCACCACCCATTCTCTTGTTCCTTAGCAAGACAATCCCATTGTTGAGGGAATGGCAATATACCCAGCTAAAAGAGTTCATTTCCCAGCTGCCTTGGCAGCTGGACTGGCCACGTGACAAAGATTGGCCAATGAGACTTAAGTCAAAGGATTATGTGGGACTTCTGGGGAGACTATGTGCAGGCTGCTGAATTAGTTTTGTAGTCTTTTTACTTTTCTGCTCTTTAGAATGTAGAACAGTTGTACCATGAGATGACCTCGAGAACTGAGGTCAAGCAGAGTGGAACACACAACTGGAGCCGTCAGATCAGTCCTGTACTGTCTGTCTTTAAGTTTCTTTAACATAAGAAAATAAGCTCTTGGGTACTGAAAACTTTATGCATGGTTCTCTGATACTAAAGCCAAACACAGTTTCTAATACAGCATGTTACCTAAATTCCAGTTCATAATCACCTGTTACTAGGTATATAAACTCAATATAGTGAGTAAGAAAGAGTTAATTCAGAAACTGCCAGTTTTTCTAATGCACCTCTGGGGGCGGGGAATTACAAGGAATTATAGGAAAATATCCTGCAGAAGATGGTATTTGGCTAAAGTGGGATGAGGGGTAGTCTTCCTAGGAGAACTGTGCTTGAAAGCTTGTCTTCTTCCTCCTAAAACCACAAAGGTCTATAAATAATACCTCCCACAGTCAGAGCTTTCAAAATTGCAGTTATTCTTAGAAGAGTTCCAACATAATATAGATTGGACAACTGCAAATAAAAGAGACAAAGGGGAGAGAGAAAGAGAAAAAAGAAAAGCCAGTTGTAACATCATAGCAGACAGCAGTGATGTTGCTGTATTATCTTTCTGCCACAAGGGTAGACAGATCCCTTGAAGACAATGTGATGCTTCATAAGACCAGTTGGCACCTCTGGGATTCCAGAAACTCAGGAAGTGGTACCGTATGCCCAGGACAGAGCTCTTAGGGATACTTGGATACCTTGTATCTAGCCATCTGAAGCTAATGCCATATACCAATGGTTATATACAAAGGTGCAGCCCATGCTAGTAGTAGAATTTACCTGAGGATCTTGTGAACCACTTGGTTCAGGCAATACACATGATATTAGAAGAGGTGAGAGGGGAGAGGAGGAGAGGAGACCTTTCTAATGTTACTGAAATCTCTGGCCATAGTAATGATCAAGCCAACATCAGAGTCTCCAAAACAGCACTCAATTGCCATTAAGATCCACAGAAGTACCAGTCATACGTTAAGCTGGACAGACAATAAGTAGGGAGTGGTCCAAATGATTACATCCAGCAAACCTCAGTTTTCAGGAATGTATGATCCAGTCAAGGGTGGGTTTCAGGAGGGTTGGGGGTTGCTTAATTGAAAATGTTTGAATTTTCAAGGTCTCTATCATGGTGCTTGGGTAGGAATTAAAACTTATACTTAGTCTCTTTAACTACGAGGTAACAAAAATTATAAACTTCCCTAGACAGAGTCAGTTCTCCTTCTTCTATATGCCATTGCCCTTAAGACATTCTATTTGTACACCATTCCACATAATATTTCCATGGCTTGAATGCCTGCTAATTTCTCCCGTGAAAGTAAGAGTTTTCCTCTAAAGCTAGGCAGCCCTTATACTGGCATATAATGGGTTAAATGAACGAAGAAACAATAAGTGAACAAATCAAAGACATGAGCATGAATTAGAATAGACAGACCTTGGTTTGAATTCGGTAACAGCTTTTTATTAGCTGTGTGGTCATGGATAAGTTTCTTGTTTTCTTTGACTAATATCTACAAGGCCAGTTTTATGGATTAAAGAAGATAGTCTATAATGTACCTAGCAGAGTGACTAGTAAAAAGTAAGTACTCTGTAAATGTTCACCCATTTCCTTCCCTCTCACCTTTAATTGAGGCTCGTTCTGAGTCTGGTTCTCCTTTCATTTTCAGCAGTAATTATACTATCTGGCGGCAGTGAGCATTCAAAATGTAGGTGCTAATACTTGAACTGAGTCGGTGCCAACTGGTGACAATGCACATGCCATGGTAGCCTGACATTTCACAATACTCAATACTTTGTGATAAGCTGACAGACTGATGACCTGATGGTGCGCAGTTCAGTTACATATAAGAATCTTTATAAAGTATCTGGTAGTTCCCATGTCTGCTTGTAAGAAACATCCTACATGAAGGGTATTTACAGAAAAACATTGTTTCCTTTCTCTACTTTCATCCACCCTTGAGGAATTGGACAATTGAATAATGGTATATACGTGTTTGTGGCTAAGTTATACACACATGGAGGGGGAACTAGACAATGGCTTAGAGATGCCTGAGATATTAGTAAGGACTTACTTATTTTGCAATATCATCAGAACAAATTCTTTGAAAAGGTTATAGGAAAGCAGTGGTTTCCCATTCAAATCAATACCACACCCACTCTTCCATAGCTTGCAAAATCAGGAAATAACACAAACATTTCTAAGTGGAGGAACATCTAAAAATACAATTGGAGACATTAAAATCGAAATGACACCTTTTCAGATCTGGTTTATTGATGTGTCATATTAGGAATTAGAATCTGCATACATAATACAGGAGTGGTTAATGAGCTAAGATTCATACATGGCTTACTAAAGATGTGTCAACTGTCTTCAATTGATTCAGTGAGCATCTGAAAGACAGCATTTTCTATTAATATTTCTCCTTCAGCATATGGTTTCTCACTACTGTGAAGTATTCAGAGTTTTGAGAAGATTTGAGATATCTCTGAGTTTTCTACATTATGACTAACGGGGGAAAAAGAAACTTTTTCTACATGGGGAATAAGAGAACCTCTTAGGTAAAATGTATACGAAGAGACTTATAAAAAATTTTTCCAATGATAATAAATTCCATAATTCTTTCCCCTTTCACTCCCATTTGCTCCTATCTTTATTCCCTAATGACTTATTTTGTATCTACTCTACACTCTTTAATACCTCCATTTCAGTTCCCCACCCAACCCAGATCCTAAAAGTCTTTCCAAACTCTACGCTGTGAACCCATAACTGCACACAAAACCTTTCTGTAGGACTTCACTTGGGCTACCCAATAATGAAAAATATACATAACGCACATGTATACATTAAAATAGTAAACTGTTTGTCACTGATGCCCACTCCTCACCCTGGTGGCCCCATATTCTCAAATGACACCGAACTGTGTTGTAAATGAGCTTCTTCAGAAACAAGCCCAGGCTACTTAGAGAAGTAACATCTCCTACATGATGTGAAATAGCCTTTAATGTTACGATAAGGATGTGGCTTTATAGTCATGGTTTTGAGGACACATTTTTCAAAAATATGGTTTATGATAGTTACATTTGCATTTATCTGCATGAAATGTTGCCACTAAAACAAGGACATTTACAACCGAATGCCTTTTTGCAAAGAGATAAGATAAAGTTGTACAGCGATGGAAAGAGTTCTGTGCTGTGCAGAACCCTGGACCTGATGACCCCTGGTCACTTCTGGCCTTATCATCCATGCATTTATTATTCTTAACTTATTTATAGCTACATGTGGAATCATATTTCAAAATTAATTCTGCTTTGTTATATACGTCCACCCAGAGGAAGAAAAGACCAAATTCTCCCAAGTAACCAGTGTATCAGGAGCACTTTGCATTCTATTTATCTGTAATTTTTAAAGGACAACTGTACTCCTTTGTCTTAAGCAGGTCAACAGTATCACAGCTGTTCTGCCTCTGAAAGTTATTCCGGAATGTATAATGCATCCTGTATGAAAAAAATGGTAGTCACTTACATGTCAGGGCTATATTTGGAAGAAAGCAGTTTAGTTTCTATCCGGTTTATATTTTCTATATTGTGACCATTTCAGCATTGAGAGACTGTCCTGGCTTATAGGATGAATGAATATCTTCAGAGAACATTTTATGTGTTCAGCGTACCCTGCAACTGCTTACAAATCTTTTAGGATATGCTTTTTAATTACACAACTTGAGTTGGGTGTTAAGGAATCATACAAGGCATGACAACACCTGCTTGATAAATTCCTTTAAATAAATTACATTTACTTTAGGGAAAGACTCTCCCGGGCAAATTCAAGACTCATGCATGGATACAAATAGACACATACTTCAAACTCATGTTACATATAAGAGAAGCGATATACTGCAGAGGTGTCTAAAAGAACTAGGTTAGAATTCTTCCTCTGCTATATTATTTGGGGCAAGTTGCATGAATTGTTGATGCTTCTAGTTCTTTACCTAAAATTACAAAAAAAAACCCATATACATAGCTCATAGCATTGTTAGTAGAATTAAATGTTTCAGTGCACATAAATGTACATATAGTAAGTGCTCATTAAATGTAAGTCCCCTTGCTGTTCAAATCTTTCTTTTGAATCATCCTTTCTATCAGCCCCGACACATGATTACTCATAGTTCAAGGCTGTTTCTAAAATCACTGGAAGCCACAAATTTTACTCTTTAGTACTCTTTCCTAAAAACAGGAACAGCCCACAGTATGTGGCACTTTTGTAAATACATAGACTGCTGCCCATAATCAAAAAGCATTTGGTTATAATCATAAGTAGATACAGTGTATCATAAATAGACAATGGCCTTCAGGCTAACCTGTGGTTGGCCATTTGCACTTTTTCAAGATTCAGTGGCCCCCCTTAACCCCCTCCAAACCGGAAAAGCCATGCTTTATGTTTAATTAAAAGGGAGGCACCTTCTCAATGCCTGCAATATCTGGTACATTTGACATTAGGTGTTGAGAATCTATGTCAAAACAGTTCAACTTGACAACAGAGGTATGTGACTTGCAGCAGGAACTGAATCTACTTGACTCATGTAAGACCTCTTTCTTTTTCTGGTGGGGATCACTTGAGAATTAGACGTAATCACGTCACTAGCACACCAGACTTTTCTTGTATTCAGTTTCTCTTTCCAGGAGATGTTAACATTTTGTCTGACTTTTGAATAAAGAAGCCCTTTTAAGAAGAATTTTTAAAATGGACTTAACTTCCCCTAATAGGTGTCAGTAACAAAAATGCTTTGGCCCCTGGATTGCCATACATCCATGATTCCTTGAGTTGTGAGGAAAGATTTAACATAGTGGCCAATTTAGCATCATTTCCAGAGGCCATTTCTGGTCCTTGTCCTGGAGGAGTTAGGCCAACCAGAGCACGCTGTTAGGAACAAACCTAATCTTAAGTGCAATCTCTATTTCTTTCAGCTTCCACTCCTACTCTCTGGCAATAAACAGTTCAAAAATTATTTAAAAAGAAAATAAATTTATCTATTTCTTAAATCATTTTAAAAGTATTAAACACGTACAAGGTCTGGCAATTAAGTTCATAAATTTGTTGCAACGATGTGGCTAACCTTTTTTGCATATCAGAAGGATTATTCATTATGAATTTGTACTAACTGGACAAACAGTTAACCAAGTTTACTATTTGGAAGTGCTGGAAAGGGTGAGTGAAAAAGTTAGACCACCTGAACTTTTCGCCAACAGTTCATGGCTCTTGCATCAAGACAATGCAACAGCTCACACAGCACTGTCTGTGAGGAAGTTTTTAGCCAGTAAACAAATAACTGTATTGGAACACCCTCCTTATTCACTTGATCTGGCCCCCAATGACTTCTTTCTTTACCCAAAAATAAAGGAAATAAGGAAAGGAAGACATTTTGATGACATTCAGGACATCAAGCGTAATACGACAGCTCTGCTGGCCATTTCAGAAAGAGTTCCAAAATTGCTTTGAAGGGAGGACTAGGCACTGGCATCGGTGCATAGCTTCCCAAGGGGAGTACTTTGAAGGTGACAGTAGTGATATTCAGCAATGAGGTATGTATGTAGCACGTTTTCTAGGATGAGTTCGCGAACTTAATTGTCAGAACTCACATACATGGTTGAAGAAAACAAATATATGAAGGCCTATGTGCAACCTTTGGCAGATACAAAGCTGGCCTCTATCTTCTGTCATTTTATAATCCAGAGGGGCAGATAAAATACAAAATATGTCGTAAGAGATGTTTAAATTTAAGACCTATCATAATGTAAGTATCAGTGAAGTTTACCTCTTTCTTCTGACTGAAGGGATCCTCTAAGATGATCCTTAAATTCAAAAGCTTCTGAGGTGTCAGCTCACCAAAATAAATTTTTTACCAAAAATAAATTTTTTTAAAAAATTTGAGAAATGCAATGAACAACAAATCAACAAATGTAAAATTTTATTTAATCAATTTCAGAAGGCCTTCAAAGTATTATTCTTAGCTTCTTTCTACATCCCCAAATATATTCAGAAAAGTATTAAAATCGCCTTTTCTTTTTCATGTAACTGTATCTATGTTATTCTAGGGACTTCTGGTGCACTGACCTCACATTGAGGCCAAGTATTCAAGTTTTAGGCTCTCAGTAATTTTTAATAAATGGTATTGCTTTGGTGTAATCAATTTTAGGATGATAACATTTCCTAAAATTCACCAACCTGAAATTGTCTCATAAACCAGACTTCCTCAATTTAGCAACAATGCCCCCTCTTTATCTGACTTGAAGACGAAAGCAATGGCTGACACATCAGCAGCAATCTTTATAGAAAAAGCATGATTGTATTGTCCGCCATAGAATTTCTTGTTTTCAAAGTAATTTTGGAGGTGTCATGGTGGCCAAGTACATTTCTGTAACTTACAAATGATACTAATTCATCCTCAGGCCATAGTTTGTATTGAGAAAATAAAGCTCGCCGGTTTAGTGCTTTGAAATTCAGTTCTCCTATGAGAATTTCCATTAAACTATATTTATTCATACATAACTAGTTTTACAAGCTTTTTTAAAAAAACAAGATTTACCATTTTGGGTCATTTTACATCTTTCTAATCATAAACCAGCATTTCTTTTCAAATACTCAAGTAGCTATTTATATAAAGCATTATCTTTGTACGTTTTCATAAGGGTGGAAACCTTACAAATACATTTCTAGATATGAAGTTTTTAATATAAGCATCTATCTCTTTCCATTGGTAAACAAATTAAATTTTTAAGAGATTTAGAAAATCTCACTTGAAAACAACTAGGATCTGTCGTGCATTTAAGACAAACGCTAACTAAGAAATATTTTCCTCTGTCTTTTGGGTTAAATTTTTTTTTTTTTTTACAGGAAGCATATTAAACTTTATCCATACCCATTCATTTTGAACAAAAGTCCTCTGAAGAAGAGATAATGGTTAGCATAGTGAACTGTTTTCCTGGCCAGTTCATTTGACTTGGCCACACAGTGACATTGAAAGCAGAAGAGAGTTAATACTACAAACATCAAAACCCGTTTAGAAATAAGGAATAAAATAATTTTATGATTCAGCTTTTTTTTTTTTTTTTTTTTTTTTAAATTGTGAGACTATTGTAAAAGAAGAAAAACAGGCAACATGTGGCAACTTTAGTCAGCATTTCTGAACTGGGAATGATAAACACCTCTGCCTGGCTCTGGCATTTATCAGGACTGAGATATTATTACCACATAGAGTCACAGCATGGTTACTGTTATCATCGGAAAAAAGAGCCAGCTAATCTTAATGGTTTGTAAAGCCGTTACCTGCACTGGTCTGACATTTATCATGATCATTTTACCACATGGGTCCTACATAGCAAAGGTCTTTTATCTGGAAGGGACATCACTATGAATTATTATTTGCAGCTAGGTAGAAAATTGTATGTTGTAGATACCTTTTCTCATTATAAATCACATAGTCACATTTCACCATTTCCCCCAGAAAGCTGCTGAGCCCAGGTTTTTTGCCACAGCTTGCTTTCCTCTCTCTCTCTCTCTCTTTTTCTTTATAGTTTCTTGAAAATATTAGCCAGTTTTTTCATTAACATTCCTAATATAATTTTTGAAGAACTGCATATATGGTAGGTGAACATACAGACACACTCATTATAATTAAGGGACATTCCTGTACATTCTGCAAAGGGACTGCACAGTACTTTAGAAATTGAAGTTGATAAACTGTCTACTTTTTTATTATTTTTTTTTAATGCTTATTCTCACTTCTGTTTTGGTGGTCAGACTTTTCTCTGTTCTTGACCTTGTCAATAGGATGTTTACCAGTAGATCAGACAAAATTTCTGACGTTTGATTTGAAACACTCAAAACCCTTACTCCATTTCTTGCCTGAAATTCTTAGCTTGGAAATATGTTCTCATGATGAGTAAAATATAATTTTATTTTGTTAGATTGTGATTCTTTGCCCCCCACCCCATATTCTCTTTTACTGAGTTACAATGAAGTAGAAGGTTTCTCCAACAAATTTGTTTATAAAATTGCTTAGGTTGTATTCCTAACTATCTATGTCCTAATGACATACATTAATATATAGTATAGGGGAAATAAGGATATTAAAAGGTATGATGTTTTAGAATCATGGGACTAAGTCAGAAAAAAGGAAATGCATTAATTTGACAATGGAAAATTACAATGAAAAGCCCAAGTTGTTTACCACGGGGAAGAAATGAACAAATACAGTCTTTTAAAAAGATTGAGACAACTAATCTTCTGAAAGAGATATTTATATATTTTCTTCTTTCTCAAGTGTTCCATTAGGAAAAACAAGCCAGAAATTCTGCACTTTTATAATGAAGAGGGAGGAGAATTCTGTGCCATTTTTGCATTTAGGAAGAAATGTGCAAGAAGAATGTGACAATTTAAGCAAATCAAGATTGTTTCAAATGGATCACAAACGGGACTTTGTGGGCTATTTTATACTAGCATGTGAAGCAAACAGTAAATTTGAAAGGAGGATTTTCTCAATGGTCTAGTTCTGATGTGTTTTCCCATTTCTTTGTGTTTTTAAAAGAGGTTTGGATGTGGTGTTTAATATTGCTTCGACTCTTTTGCAAATGAGGTCTGGAGAAATATTCACACATGAAGGAAAGCTGATGTGCTGTAATGCTGACAGCAGCTGGGGGGATATGAATGGAGAAACCAGATTCCCAAGCCTGGATTTAGAAAAAATAAACACCTATCATTCCATTAAAAAAACTTTACCATTATAAATGTTTCTGGGCATCAATAGCAAACCACTCTCCCTTTGAAGAAGGCAATATTTTCCTCAAATAACTCCATTATATAGGGGGAGGGTATTAAGTACTTTAACCTGACATGCAGTATTTTGTAGTGATGTGCATTAGTTTGCCTACCTTGTTACATTTAGATTCATATTAATTGTTGTATTGTTACAAATTCCCTTCAAAAGAAACAGTTTCTGTTTCAGAGACTTGTGAGACATGCTTGGATAAATTTGGGGGTGGGAGAGGGAGGGAGTGGTGGTGGAGGAGATCATTTGTGACATTAACTCCCACTTTTAGTGCTCCGAAGGACTTGTACACACTTTGGTTGGGTCAAATAAAATTTAATTGTACAGAGGTGGTCCAATATTCCAACACACTGCCTTATCAAAGGAACGAAAGGCTACACTGATTTAAAACAACAACCAACCCTTTTATTCTTCTTTAATCCAGAATGACTCTTTTGTTCTAGTTTAACATCATCCTGACATTATTGTCCCCCAAATACTGTAACCTGGGAGCATTTACCATAATTAGTGAGGGGCTTTGCTGCTCGGATTTTCCTCTTTTTCTGGGGGAACTGGGTGAATTGTTGAGTGCTAATGAAAGTCGGAGACTCCTAGTAGTAGTTGGAGCCAGGCACAGCGCGGGCAGACGCTTTAAGCTTCCCACTGTGCTGCAGTGCACGCCTCCCTGCTGTTATGTTTACCATAGTTTTAATGTCTTCGAGAAATTCCTGATGCAACCAAATTATGTTATGCCCTCTTGTTTGTCTAACCCCACCCCACCCCCCAACTGAGTATTCCTGTTGCCCCTGCCTATAACAGAAAGCTCCTTCTCAACTTTGTGGCCATCTTACTACTCAGTTCTTGCCATGAGAGCCCAGTTGCTTTGCAGCCACGTCTGGAGAATCATATGTGGTCTATCTACAAGTTAAGGGAGGGTCACACACACACCTTGCTCTACTTATGCCACATACTAACAGATATCTTCCTCTCTACTGCATTTGAATTTCATTGGAGGTAATCTTAAAGCACCAAATTTAATCATCCAGCATCGATAACACTAGCTTAACATGCAAATGTACTTGGTGAAATGCACTGTCTTTAAAGAAATCTATTGAAAAACCTCAAACCATCACTGCAAGCTAAATAATGTATTCTAAAATAAAAACAACTAATCTGTGATTTGAGTTGATGTATCCTTTGTCCTTTTCTTAAAAATGAGTATCTCAAAGAAAATGACCATTCCATTGTATTATAAATTGATGAATTCACCAAGTGTGAGGTACAGTGAAGTTTTTAATGAATATTCATACAACTCTTTCGATCCATTAACAGGGCGTAAGACAATGAGGATACACCTCATTCCCAGTTAGATAGTGGGGGGAAGGTGGAATTAATAGCATAAACAGCGCTCGGGAAAGTTTAACTTTAATGTAGCAAACTCCAGGTGCCAGAGTTTGAGGAAAATAACCAATAATAGCCATTTTTTACATATTTGATGGGACTGATTATGCAATGTGCAACTCTAAATGGCTTATAGCACATTGTAGCATGGTTCCATCCCATTGGCTACAGTAGGGTGCAGGCAGATGGATGACAGTGACAGGGAGAGAAGTGCTTTTGCTTAGCCGTGCGTTAAGATGCCATCCAGAAGCTCTGTGCACTGCAGACACTTCATTAGGATGCCAGGATAATGGTAAACTACCACTCAGAGTGACACCCCATTTCCTGCTTACTGAGCGCTCCAACCTCGGCAGATGTCAACAATCTCACAGTGCTACAGAGCAGACCTAACTTTCCAGCCACTTTGACTCCAATTTTTCCCTCCTAACAGTGCCATACATTATGTGCAATATGTAATGGCAAACACCTCACCGAAAACAAAATCTGCCCTGTTCGTTACGACTGGAGGGTTTTTTTTTTCCTTTTAAAAGATGAGGGACAGTGAGTTGGGCAAAAGAATATGTCCATTTCCTATTCTAACCTCAAAATTTCTTGTTGTGATTTCCATTGGTAATCAGTTCAAAATGTTAATTGTGTGGTGAACTCTGATTAATCGTAGTTAAACTCTGATCACGGGGGATATGACTGTGTCTTTTAATTAATGTCCGTTCCAAAGGTAAGAGATTGTAGAATTCTTTTGTTAAAGATTTTAGACTTAGTTTCGGTATGGTTCTTAGTTGTCTGCCAAGAAAAGGCTGACTTGAGCATCTGGATGATATTTCCTCTGCAAATGTATAACTTGGGGCCATTTGCACACCTCCTTCCCAGTAATTCAAGCCAATAGAAACTTTTTTCCCTACGGTGTAAAATACAAAATTCTTTTTATAAAGAACCAAGGTGTAGTTTAGATAATGAAAAAATAAAACCCCCAAATGGAAAAATGTTTTGAAATGTATCATTACGATAAATGATTGATTTGCATTTTATGATTCTAAGCATATTCTTAGAAGCTCAAAGGGAATGGCAGGACTAAAAATAAATATACTTCTCTCAGGTCTGATACCATTTCCAGGTAAAGATGCAAATGTAAAGAAGAAGTCTTAGGCAGAGGTCACACTCCAAGGGAGAATTTGAATGTAAACTTTCAATGTGATATCCTCTAAGAAGAGGTGATGCAAATCTTGACTTTTGGTTTAAAATAACATCTGGTTGGCAACACCTAGCCACCTCTTGGAACTTGTCAATAAATATGCTTGAAGACAAAGAAAATAGACTAGAGTTCTTAAAATAAACAGGGACTGACAGTCAACATGATGACAAAAAGTGAAGAGTAATTTCCTTTAAGACAGATTGAACTTAATTGAAAAATGCCAGTGGTGGGACCAGCTGTGCTATTGAACTATTGAACCAGAAAGGCTTTCTAAAAGCAGATAGAAATATCCTTATCTTCCTTCAAGTGTATGATTTCAGAATCAGAGACTCAAAGTCTACGCCGACCTGAAAGACTATTCTCTTTCCTACGCAGCTAATACTGTTGAGGAGTGTGAATGCTTTCTCTTTCCTTCCTCCCCAGTCTTTTCCCCTTCTAACTGTGGATTTTCCCCTTTCACCTGCAATAATTTAGGGATAGACATTTCCATAAAACAACTTCAGAGATTGTGAGTGGAAGGCAGAAAGAATGCCCCAATAATGACACATACCACCATAGGAATTTTGTCCCATATGTCAAACATAGAAGGGGTGGAGACTGGGAAAATTCTATTAGGAGTAAATTCCTGGAATTCTAGTGTTGCACGTATTTCATCTTTTAGAGGGCCAGTGAGTTAAGGAATATGGTGGGAGAAAATTTGATGACAGGATAGTAGGGCTATAAGATAATAAATATGTTAGATAAGGATAAATACAAGAGCTGTGATTATCACTGTGTCATCTGGTACAGCTCCAGGAGAAGAATTAGACTAGAACTGAAGCAGAGTGTAAAAGGCAATATACATAGAATGTTGGATACCTTCCCACCTTTTGAGATGAGTAAACATAACAAAATTTTCAACAGTGCATTGTCTATGAGAATGGTAAGAGGACAATACTCAGAAGTACAGAAATCTCACAAGGACCACGAGCCAACTAGGGAATAATTTAGCATCTTCAGCAGAATTTGAAAAACCAACAAGTCTAATAAAATACATTAACAAGCCATAAGGAGCAAACAGGGTAAGATGAAAAGATACTAGGATAAGATGATAAGGAGATAGATGGTGAAGAAAACAGTGTGAAAACTAAAAAGGCAAAACAAAATTAAATTAGCACTAAAGGCCAAATTGTCATTGCAGAAAAATTAGGCCAGGGATATGGATGACAAACTAGAGTAGCTTCTCCAGAATGTGGAAACAAAATAATGATAAAAAGGAGACATGCTGGAAGTCAAAGAATTGAAAGATTATCTACAATTTATAAGTATCTTTGAGGAAACCAGAATATTTGAAAAGTATGTAATATTCAGGACAAAATTAAACTTCTGTGAGTGAAAAAAAAACTATATCAGTATTAAAAATAAAAGCTAGGTTCTAAGAAAACCTCATTGAGTAGATATACTACTTTGATATTTTTTGACAAAACTTGGAAATGATAAATATCAAGCATTATCTTACAAATATTTGAATAAAAATAAGATTAAGTAAGTAAACAACCAGGCTTTCCTAAAACTTAGCTCAAGTTCTAAAGTGAAACAAAGCAGTACCTATTGTTTATAGAGAGTGCAGAAGTGGACTGTGGCCCCCAAATTCTGCACTTAAATTATCTTTTGCATGTTAAGACAACAGAATGATATTCTCATCTATTCAAAGATTTATAGTAGCACTGCTTTCTTTAAAAGTTTACTTGAAGGCTTATATAAGACTATCAAGTGATGGATCAAAATTTATAACTCAAGAAGAGACATTATGAACAAAACCAAGTATCCTCTTTAGTTATTTGGACACAAATTCAGATGGCCCCCGTTGGATTCTCTCTCTCTGCCTTCCATTTCATTCTCAGTACCAGGAAATGATTTTCTTGGAGTCCATTCTTCTCAGTTCAGGTGAAAGCTCTGAGGCTATATGATGACCATTTAAATCAATGACTGGTACTATTCATTTCTGGCATTTACTAGCAAACAGCATTATTGGAACATTGCATCCGAGAATTACTAAACAAATTCTCTCTTTCCCTCTTAAAAATGAAAGCTTCAGAGAACAGTAGAATACTTACTCCCATTGATGGCTAGGAATCTTTGGTAAGAATGTTTTATTTCTATAATAATTGTATTGAGAAAAACTGAGTTGGGGACAATTAAAGTATAAAGATCAAGACAATCAAGCAATGATAAATGTATATACATTTTCTATGTTACATAAGTTTTAAAGTTTAGTAGTCTGGGGGAAAAATGCAGCACAAACAGGTAGGTCAAAAGGAAATATCCTCAAAATACGGTGATGAAATTCAGAGTGATTTTTTTTCTTCTTTCTACTTTATTGTTCAAGTTACTTTAACAAGTATTTATTATGTTCTTAATCTTCTAAAAGAGACAATTTAAAGTATGTTTGAACAATTACTATATGCCATATAATTATAGCTTTGCTAAGAAGTTAATTAAAAAGACTGCTAGAAAATATACCAAAATATTTACCATGATAAGTTATCTTTGAGTAATAGGATTATGGATTTTTTTTCCATTTTCAAAATGTATTTTCCGGATTTTCTATAATTAGTATATAATGTGTTATCTTGATGATAAAAATAATTCTCTGTATTTGGTACAGATGACAATCTTTAGTTGTTCTATACTGCAGAAAAATAAACAATTTTTACAGATTAAACCATTTCTAGGAAAATAATATACTAGACTTTCATTTAGGTATTTTTGTTGTAGTTGATATTTTGTTTAGTGAATATATTCCAGAGTCAAGAAAGCAAAGTCAGAGCTTGACACTATTTTCTCATGGGTGAAAATATTGGGTGTAGGGTATTGTCAGGGAGAGAACAGAAGATATAAAATACCCCAGGACTACATATCTGCAACCTGAAGAAAGACCAAATATCCTGCAGTGTTGTGCATATAAATATATTCTAGCTCCAGATTCTAATTTTTAATTCTTCTTCAATTAAATCTTTTCTTAGGGAATTATATTGCCTATTGAACTGAACCTCTGAAGTATGGAAAATAAAACCTATAAACACAACACTAGTTCATGAAGGAGATTGTATGGTAATATTTCAAGTCAAAAAATAGGCTGCTTTTAATCTTATATTGAAACATACATTTTATTCCCATACCTACCCCTTTAAATCATATCAATTTCTTTTTTATTTGGAAACTACATTTGTTAATGCTTTCTCTACTTGTAGAGGAGAGTTGAGATATGAGGGAGTATCCAGATAATTTACATCCTTAAACCTGATTTTTGCCTCAGTTTTTCTTTACATGTTAGCTGCCCAATTAATAACTTTTTATCAAATTATCCAGATAATTGACTCAGTTCTTCAGTTTACCTTACATGCATAGTGAGCTGACAAATTATTCTTTAGTGTTAGCATCAGTAGTCAGTTCCCAGTTCTACTAAGCAGAAACACAAAGAACCCAAAATTAAATATTCCGAATACAGAAGTTGGGCAAACAAAAATTAAATTTTTTGGTTTAAATTTTATTCACGATTGGTGTTTGATTTGTATGGACTACACATTTGGGATGGTAGAAAGTAAATGTATTTGGAATATTTAAGAGAGTCCCCTGTTGGTTAATCTTAGAAATGTCTTCTGACTCCTTTCTGTCCTCTGTATGACCAGATAGATATATTTCAGCATCTGTAATTAGCCATGAGATTCAAAGTAAATTGGGATTGGGGGGTGGGGGGTGGGGCAAAGTCAGCCTCCATATTGATTAATATCATTTTCAAGATAAAATATTTTCAAAAACCATCATTTAGTTTTCTCTTTTAAGGGATATAAAAAGAATATCAATCTCCAACAAATGGCTAGAAATGTAAGCAATATGGAGAATGTTTTAAATTGAATTAGACTAAAAAGTAAATTTGCACATATTGCAGTGGGATTCCTTAAAGAGGTTGGAAGTGATTGCTATAGTAAGGGACTGATGCTTTGCAAAAGCTTTTCTGTTCTTTCTAAAACCAATTTCTGACTGAATTTAAAAAGAGAATAACGTTATTTTTCATATAATCAAGCAATGGCCCTTTTCACTTGGTAGACATATTCCAGGACTTTAGAAATAAGAAAAAAAAAAAAGCCCAAAAACAAAATAAAGGATGCAAATGTTATTCTTTTTCAGCTAACATATTTTTTTTTTTAAAGTAAACATCAGCTCCTCAAGGGAGATTTCGATTTGAAGACTGTTTATTATATCATTTGAATAGGACTAGACCTGGCCTTTTGACTTTGAACCACTACCAAATTTCAGGCTGTGAGGAAATTGTTCTACATTTCCTGACAAATTGAGTTAAGCAGACATTAAGTGGGCTTTAAGAAAACAAATGGCCATCTTTATCACAGGTGGACACTGATGGCTTAATGGGGGCCTGGGCTGATTGTATCACTTCTAATGGCTTGACGGGAAGCATTAGGGTTTTTGCATAAAGAACTGGCATTGCGAACCCTGCTAACACAGACCTGTCAAGCGCTCTGTATCCCTTTGTGCACGGAAGCAGATGTTTGTATGTATACTATGAACTGGCATTAGAGCAAGCGACAGATGCCTGTATGAATGCCAGGTTTGTGAATTTTTACAGCAGGAGCATGTTCTGAGGAAGTGCAGCCCTGCCCTCTATCATAGGTAATTCCCAATGGAACTTGCTAAATCCCAGCTATGTTTTCATTATTTGGCTTTCCTAGTAACTGGATGAATGTGTCTATCCTGAAAATGCAAGATGAGAGCCCTACCAAATTCTTACAGATTTGCAAATAGCTTGTCTGTGTTTTGAACTTGGACTTTCCAGGCAGTGCTTTTTTGCACTGTAGTTGCAACCAACTTGCTCAGAGGAGGGGTTGGTATTACAGCTCTCTAATTAAAACTAACTTCGAGGCTTATCTGTCAGTCCTCCCCCATGGTCTTCCTACTTTCCCACCCCCGTCCGGAGGAAATTCAAATTCCATTTGGGGGTTTTTTCTTTCCTGCAACACTCAGAACTTACAACTGTAGTTGTCTGTCAACAATGGAAACAGGTAGCTCGCAGTCCATTAAACAAACACAGTGCCCCCCTCACTTTTATTTGACATTTTATTTGGCTGTGACAAATGAGCAGCAGTTGGATTATAACATAATTTGTCTTGTCTTTATTACCAGCACAAAGGACACCATTCATTAATTATTCTGCCGTTGCAGCTTAACACTGACTGGAAAGGTCCCTCTTCGGACAGATGGCGGGGACGATGTTATTTATATCAATCAGCCAAAATCCTCAACAAGGATTACTGTTCCTGAGACTACAATGATTTATTTCTTTTTACCTCACCCTCCCGCAACCCCTTCTGCTTTCAGAGATTTCTCTATAAAAACGAAATTTGATGGGAATCTTAAAGTAAAGCCATATTTAACCTGTTAGCTTGCAAAACAACACGCAAGCTACATCAGTTTAACTGCATGCCATTAGTTGCATATTTTTGAAACTGCCCCGGTTTTCTGATCTTCCATTCTAGAGCAAAAGATTAACTGAAGGTCTCAGGGCAGCAAGTTCAGCAGAAGTTTGCGTCTTCTGTGACATTGTATTGCTGTGGCCCACGGGACCTTCCCTCTCTCCTCTAGTAAGAATATCGTGCTGTCAAGATTTTTGTGCCTCTGCTGAGATGAGATGATCTATCCTATTTCAGAGTCCCAAAGATTTCCTGCAAGATCAGCTAGGCTATTTGGGGAAATAAAAATAACATCTAAAATCAAAAAAGCAGAAACACCCTTACCTCCCATCTAAGCTGGGACGCAGAATTGCTAAAGAGTGACGATGGCCTTTGATTTCTCCTGGATCTATATCTCTATGCAGTACCACAGGTGGTTATTGGGGTGGTGGTAGTGAGAGGTTTACCTTGCTTATTTTGTGTTGTTAACGATTTGTCCAATACATGCTGATCGAGCACTAATAAAAAACTGGACTGAACCCAGATGTGATGTTCTTTTATGCATTTTTCGATACTGCTTGTGAGATGTGGCCATTTCTCCAATTAAATCTTCAGGAGTAAGTACAATAAATATACAGATTATTGGAGCTAAGGCACTGAAACTTTTTTAAAAAAAACTTTTCTGCTTGAATATAGCAAAGAAAATAATGCAGAAAGTTTTTTTGTCTTCAGAAATTATTGGTACAACCTTGCTATCCTGATTAGTTTGCAAATATTAAAAGTCCCATCAAGACAAATATCAGCAACATGCAAATACCCTTGCAGGTTGTGATTAAGATTTTAAATGTATCCTTTTGCTTTTAGTTAATGAAAAACAAAGTCTTGGAGGATCTAAGTTGTAATTTATTAAACATGAAAGGCTCCTTGATGAAATATAGAAATGAGATATATTTTGCATTTCAAAGATTTAAGCTGACAACTTACTTGCATGCAAATAAGAGCAAGATTTGTAAAAAATATTTGAAAAGAAATTATTCCTGAATGTACTTATTACAATAATGTGGCATGTAGATAAGAGAAACACACAGCATTAAAAGACATTCATTTCTCCAAAGTCTTAAAATTAGCTTCTTTCTGCCATTGTGTATTAATGTTCTTCTTCAGGAATGCAGCATATTAAAGAACTGAACAGAATTAGTAATAAATTTGTTAATTACAAATTTAAGCAAACACAACTGTGTTGTTTTCCCAATATGTTTTTTTAGAAGCAGAATTGCTAATGCATTTTAATCATTTATGTATAAACATTTGAGGATAAAATATTCTGAAGTTTATCAATTTCAAGAGCTGTTTATTTGCTAGCAAAATAGGCCATGTTATACAACATATATCTTATCATTTTGCTCATCAAATCCCCATTTGCTGAATGCAAATTTCCCTGGTCTAAGTGCTCTTGCACCTCAATTTAAATGAATAATAGGATCGACTCTATTAAAATCAGTTTAAGGTTGCCATGGGTGACATATCAGTAGGGTTTAAAATGAGAAAAAAAGGTCACAGAATCAGTCCTTACAACCTGTTTTTTATCATAATGAAGCATATGTAAGACTAGACAAAGGCTTAAATAACAATATGTCACTTAGGCAATACTTTACTTTGTGGGTCTTCTTAAAAATTTTTTTTTTAACCACAATGTATTCCAAACAAAATAAACGTAAAATTATAGTGCCATCAATAACTCTGGGAATGTATTCAGTTGTATTGAAAATTAGAGAGTAAGCTCTTGTGCTAGTACACAAGACTGACAGATTGCGGATTTATAAAAATAACAGAGAACTCCTCAAAAAAAGGAGTGGGCACTTTTGTTGTAGTAAATCTCTTGTTACAAGGATCCAACTAGGTATTATAATCGAATTAACAAAGCATACAGAAACTACACTCAGACACCTCATCTGAGAAAAATTTTGCCAACCATTTTAAAGGTTTAATCGTGTAGTTATCAGTAGAATCGAAACATCAACACCAGACAATGGACCTGGACAAACTTTGGGTCATAGTTTTAGGCTTTTGAAAGCTAATCAAGCAGGACTTTCAGGTTCTGGAATATATAGTTGATCATATATATATATATATATATATATATATATATAGCACCACACATACATATGAATCTTTGTTAGTATTAAAGACAGTTTCTATTTATTAAATCATACTCTTAATTCTGATTTTATATTAGCTATGATTCTCATTTGGATTTCACAGAATCACAATTTTGTTACAAAGTGGTTATATTTCCTAGCTTTTTTAACCTGCAATAAAAGGAAAAAAAATCTCCTTATTTGCTAAGGTTACAGTGTTAGTTTTAATTTTCATAGAAGCGGTAGAATATTTGAAGTGAGTAACATTTACCAGTCATTAGTTTATGCAAACTAGGAAGGAAGATGAAAGAAAAAAATTATCAATTATTTATAGATTGTTAAAATGTATCTTAGTGCACTGCTACTGTATAGAAATGACAATTAGCCAAACTTACCTTCTTTAATTAATAATGCATACATTATTCTCTTTGGGCAACTAATCACCAGCTCTACAAATTTGTTTGACACTGTTGAAGATACCTATCACATGGGTTAAAAAAAAAGAACAATGCTCTGTCAGCAGCAGCCAACTTCAGCCTTCTAGCAATGCTTGACATGCAGTAGCAGTTGCAGAGAGCAAAATGGTGGTCCTTCAGCTGCCTGACACAATGAACGTAGCACCGAGCTGCAGAATGCAGCTTGCCATGCCTTGGCCACCAAAGAATGCTCACTTTATCTCACATTGGTTACTTAGGGATGGAAACTCTTAATCTCTATCTCCTATGTTTACTTTCCATCATCTTATAGAGAAAATTTTTGGTAGGTATTTTGTCCTGTTGCCTGAAAGCCCCATTAACGTATTTTCTGAACAAAAATAGAAACCTATGGTTGGATAAAAGGACAGACTATTGAAAACTGAATTATTATAGAGAATCTGTGATGAATGGTCACTATGCTTACCACAGAAAATTCCAAGCAAACTTGTTTTGTAGCATTTTGTTGCCATGACTCTCCCCAATTTTATTTTAATAAGACGTAAGCATCTATCTTAATATATTTAAACCAGAAGCAAAGGTTAAAAAAAAATTTTTTTTTTTTTTTAATTCTCTACCTCGGCCTCTCTCCATACTTTAAGGATGGCAAACCCAGTCTCCTCATTTTGCCCATAAATCTGAGAGCAATGGCAGCCACCAGAAAGTTTGTGGAAGTTTCACATATGCTCCTAAATTAACATAAAGCCCTAGGCATTCTATTTCTCAGAGGTCATTAAAGCATAGGATCATACTGAACACTGTCTCAAGTGGTCAACAGGCCGACTCTTGGCTGTTACCGATTTCATCCCAGAGTCACACACACCACAACGAGGTAGCAGCTTGTAGCATTTGGAAGGAGAAATGAGACTGGTGCAGCTCCCTCACATATGGTGTTTCACAGACTACACTTTCCCATTTGCTCCTCCGAAAGGTGTGCATTTTCAAGGGCTCATGCCAAGTGTTCTTTGTGCTATGGCGTTTTTGCATTGAAAGGTGATGTGTCTGACACATTTTGGCAGGCTCCTGTGAAGAGCTTTAGAATTTTACACTGACTTTCACTAAGACTTAAGAGAATAAGATTGTACTTTATCAAAAGTAATAATCTGAGACGGGTCACAGTTTGGGAGTGAACTGAGAATATGAATTGTTACTGATGATATTTCTCACTACTCTGTAAAATTTCTGTTTTGTTGCTTTTTAACTTAAATACATACTGACGAGTGGATCTACCACCTAAGCAGGTTTATCATTTTAAGTAGATTCTGAATCAGAGCTTTGAAATGTGGGTATAGTGAAACTAAAATGTGTCTTTCTCGTGAAATCCTCTCCTCTTATTCTGCTGCTTTAAATGAAATACAGAATAAGAGTCAGAATAAATGCAAGGGACCTGAGAGAAGAACCAATTCTACATGTAAACAGGAGGAAATCTTCATTTCTCTCATGAACATTGGGTATTTCCCCACCCACCATTTAGAAGGATTTCTGGTAGTCTTTTGTGAAAGATTGCTCTCATTTATTTAACTCATGCCACATGGCTTAGCTTCATAACCAGTATAGGGTTTCTAGAGATTAAAAAAAAAATCCATTTCTATCTATGGAAATACAAAGCTGGAATTTAAGCTATAATTGCTGCAAGTTTTCCACATTATAGTATAAAATTGCTGGATTTATTAATGCTGCACATACTTCAACTACTCCATGTTCTGTCCTGGTCAATGGTTACCTATCAAAATGTAGAACAATTTTTAAAGAATACGCTGGGCCATAAGAAAAATAATGTGTGGATTTTTTTCCATGTTTTTGTTTGTTATAAGCAGAGTATTTGCAATAATTTATGGAAAGTCTTGGAATTATAAATATTAAGGCATTGCCAAATGATTTTCTAGCCCTCCATGGCAAATTGTCTTTAAACACTACCATTTTTTTTCTTTGCTTTTTTTTTTATCATTTACTTGTGGACCAGAAACACTTGCAGGCTCTTGCCCCTGGCCTTCTGTGAGAATGTTAGTTAGCAATGCTCATAAAAACTCAATTCATCAATGTGAACATAATTTGCTATGAACAGAAAGCTCACAAAAGGGTGAATTTGTCAGATAGACAGGTGGCCTGAGATCTCTCCCTGATACTGAATGATATGAATAATAGATTCTGGTAAATGTATGCCAAGACTTGGGCTGTAAACACAGCTGCCTCCATTCCCTTCCAGAAAAACAGCTTCGAGGACGAAAGCACAGGAACCATGGTTCCACCTGAGGACCTAAGCTTGTACACACACACACACACACACACACACACACACACACACACACTCATTCAAGAAATAAACAACCTCTATAAAAAAGGACTGAGTTACAGGAATGTTCATGTTTTCCCCTTTCTATGAGAAAGACATTTTAAAGCTAGCTTGGGTAGAGGAGATTAGACAGAGAAAAGAAAGGAAATAGATTTTCCTAATGGTTCTGCTTCCATATTATTCAAATGTCTTATTTTATAAAATACACAAATCAACAGAGCTAATAAACTTTGCAATAAGATAACTCTTGTTTTATAATGAGCAAAAATAAGAGAGCAGGTTGGCTCTATGCACAGGCACTGCACTTGAAATCATTCTAGTAATTCATGGCTATTTGTCTTATGGGTTATTAAGTATTTATTAAGGTTCAAATGTAATGTAGCCTTTTCCCAATTTACTCTGAACTTTAAAAATCTATTTTGCAAATTGTTTTCCAGGTAATGCGCATACCCACTTAAGAGCTGAATCTCAGGATTTAGAAGATTCTGACTGAGAGCAACATATATTTTTTTTAATCTTTATAGATACTGGTGAATATAGATTGACCTATTCTAATAACATTTAGACTGTCAACTGGCAAAGACATTGGCTAAATTTTTCTTAATATGATAAGGCAGTGTTTCTTAAAGTAGACTACACATATTATTGGTTACACAAGAGACAAATTGAATGGTTATGTATCTATTTTAATGAATATTACGAAAGCATAAGTAACACTTAAAATGTATGCTTTCGTAGATATTATAGCTTGGGATAAAACTAGATATATTTACGTATAAAAGCAATTCGATTTTTAGGAAAAATATTTAACACTGATATTACTGAAAATATTCTTAATGAAGTTAACATGTGGATTCATGATATTTAGGAAACCTGGTGATCTCTTTCCAATCACCAAAATCACATAAAAGATCTTATCGAATATCATTAGAATCATAGGGCTACAGAATGTAGAATCATGACAGTTTCTAAGTTGGAGTA
This sequence comes from Rhinolophus ferrumequinum, assembly GCF_004115265.2. Lineage (NCBI taxonomy): Eukaryota > Metazoa > Chordata > Mammalia > Chiroptera > Rhinolophidae > Rhinolophus > Rhinolophus ferrumequinum. The sequence continues at coordinate 75,616,859 of NC_046291.1, forward strand.
TATAGCTTGCGAAACATTCTTTTCTATTCTATAATTTTTGGATACAAAGGCTATGACACTGAGGGCTTAAGTGAATGACCGACCACAAAACCTACCTAGTAAGGGGCAAACATACAATTAGAAACTAGTGCTCCTCACGGGCTAGTGTTCTCTGTTAGTAGGAAGACAGGGACACACTCAGAAATGGTGGCATCACCTCTCATTCACTCACACTTGATTTCTAGAAGGAATGCTGAATAATCTTCCCGATCTAAGGTTTAAGATTTTCTGCTTGACAAGAGAGTCCCTAAAACTTCTTCCTAGTACTTATTTTGGCTTTTCCAACATGCATACATTGAACATGAGTTAAATTTGGTTTGATGGACAAGAAAGCTCTCTAATAGGAGAGTGAAAATAGAGGCAAACATATCCTTTCTCTTTTGGATTTCATAAAAATGCATCTCTACCTCTCTTTCAACACAGGGCTTTCTGCTTTGTATTGTGCATCCGTTATAGACATTGTTTTTTTCCCTGACAACTTGGTAGGACTTTGCATGCATGAACTATGCCTTATCTACTTTTAACTTTTTTTAAATTTCTAATCTCAGTGTCTTGCACATGGTAAGTATTCAATAACTTTTTTTATATGAAGGTGCAAATGAATTAAATTCCTCAAATCCCTATTAATATTGCCTGACCTGTAACCCATTATCTACAAAGGTTATTCCATCTAGTTCAATCAAATACAATTCACCAATACTTAAAACCTTTACCAAGCACTTGATCTAAATTAAATGATCTTCTAGGTGCTATGAGTGACAGAGATAATAGGTTGTAGATTTAAGAGAACATCAACATGGACGTAATTAAAATGCAAGGCACAGTAAAGAGGTACACATTTCTATGGGAGCTTGAAAAAAAGAAATGTCATATCTATCTAGGAGAATCCAGAAAGGTTGCATGAAAATGGGGCTGAGGTTTTCAATAACCAAGGAGCTTTGCTTTATTCCACATTCCAGTGTCTAAAGATAAATTGATCAACATACATTCTTTGGTTTATCCACTGATTTTTGTATCCAAAACCATGATTCAGTTACCAAGTACACCAACCATGTGTTCCAAAACTTGGTGTTCACAGCACAGAAATCCCCAAGCAGGCTCATCAGGTGTAAATTCTTTTTACTTTCAGCCAAACTAACTGGTACTTTGGGTCTCCACCATTTTGAAAGGCTCTGAGTCAATATTAGAATCATTGGAACCATGAGGACTAATGAAATAATGAATGAGATGACTACTGGAACCATGTAGAATCAAAACAGGGTAACATATAATGAAACAAACCATAAATGTTCTTTCTGTTATTTTCCTGTTTGTTTTTAGTTGAAGTGAAATTGGGGCAACATTTATACAGTGAAATTCACAAATCTTTAGTGCACAATTTGGTTAGTTTTGACAAATGTTTTCACTCATGTAACCAACATCCCAGTTGAGTTAGAACAATGTGCAGAATATTTTTCTCACCCCCAAACTTCCCTCACACATTTTACTGGGTCAATTTTCATCTCCCTTATATGTGCTCATTCTGATTTCAGTCATACTAGATTAATTTTGCATGTTCCTGAACTTCATATAAATGGTATCACGTAGGTACATAATCTTTTGTGTCTGAATTCTTTTCCTCAAGAAAAGTTTAAGATTTATTATGTTATTGTGTTTATCTATAGTCCATTCTTTTGTAATGCTGAATAATATTTCATTATGTGATTTTTGATGAACATATGTGTTACAAATATTTTTTTCCCCAATCTATGGCTTGTCTTTTTGTTTTCTTAATGGTGACTTTTGTAAAATCCAATACAAATTTGCCTTTTATGAGTATTGCTTTCTATATTCTGTCTAAAAAAAATCTCTGCCTACTTCCCAGGTCTTAAACATATTCTACAATATTTTCATCTAGAAGCTATGTAGACTTAGATGTTATCTTTAAGTCTATGATCTAAAATTAACTTTGGTGTATGTTGTGAAGTAGGAACTAAATTTTTTTTTTCATTTTCTTATTCAAATGCTCTACTGCTATTTGTTGAAGACTTTTCTTTCCCCCGATTTTTTTTTCCTCCTCAAAATTGTTTGCACAATTCCATGCTGTTTTCATTCTCATATTAATATTAAAAACAACCTGTCAATGTCTACAGAAATACTTGTTGGGAATTTGATTGTGTTGAATAAATAGATCAATTTGAGTAGAGCTGACATTTTACCAATATTAATGTTTTAAATCCATGAGCATAGTATACTCCTCTATTTAGTTTTTAAAAATTTTCTGTCAGCAACGTTTTGTAGTACTTGATGTATTAGTATTATGACTTTCCATAAACTTATTGCAAAGTACTCAAAGCCATTTTTGATGCAATTTTGAATTTAAATTTTTAAAATTTCAATTTCTAATTGCTGCTTGTATGCAGATATACAATTGCTTCTTCTTTATTATGCTTGATCTGATGACTTTTATAAATTTGCTTATTATTTTCAGTAATATTTTATATATTCCTTAGTATTTTCTATGTAAATAACAATGTCATCTATGACTTATTTTTTCCAAACTATTTCTTTTTTCTTATTGTACTAGCTAGGAAACCTAATACAATTTTGAATAGAGGTGGCAAGACACTGAGTTGATTTATTTTTCAGCACTTTAAGAATACTTTTCCTTTGTTTGGAGTGAGAAGTCAGTCATAATTCATGCAATTTCCATATATATGCATGTATTATATCTTTATTTCTCTGTAAACTTTTAAGATTTTATTTCCATCTTTGGTTTTATGTTAAAATATGTTGTGTAGTGTTTTTGCTTTGTACATTTTCTGCTTAAGGTTTTCTGAGCTTTTTGGATTTATAAGTTGAAGTTTTTCATAAAATTTGAAACAAATTAGTCATTTTTCTCCTTCAAATATATTTTTTTGTGATCATTCTTTTCTCTACTCTACCACTATATGTCCAATTTATGTATGTTACACTGATTTTCTTCTGCAGTCACTGAAGGTTTTTTTTTTATTATTTCAAACTGTTTTTCTCTGTTCTTCTTGCTGAATAATATTCATTCATCTGTTTTCAAGTTCACTAACCCTTTATACTCTAAATACCTATCTATCTATTGTTACACTCATTCAGTCATTTTTTCTACTTCAAATTCATAATTTTCAGTTCTGGAACTTAAATTAAGCCTTTCTTTCCTCCTTTCTTTTCTTCTTTTTCCTTCTTTCCTTCCTTCTTTCCTTCCTTCTTCCTTCCTTCCTTCCTTCCTCCTTCCTTCCTTCCTTCCTTCCTTCCTTCCTTTCTATTTATATGATGAGGTTCCCAATCTGTTTCTTCAATGGGCTCATCTTTTCCCTTAAATCTTTTAACATATATTAATAGCCATTTTATAATCCTTGTCTGCTAACTTCATTTTCCCAACCATCTTAAGGTCTTTTTCTGTCATATGTTTTTTTCTTGATTCTGAGCCACATCTTCTGCTTCTTTACATCTCTAGGCATCTTAATTGTATTGTTATGGATAATATGTTGCAGGGAATATAGATTATGCTGCCTTTCTTTAAAGAATGGATGTTTTTAATGGAAAATATTTAAATTACTGCCAGATTCTTTTGGTTTTGTGAGGGTTGGTCGTTTCTCTCTTAGAGTAGGTCTGTTTCATTTTTGAACTTAATTCTATGTCTTGTTAGATAATTGCAGACTTTCATAGATCTCACCTAATTGTTGAAATTGCTCAGGAAGATTTCCCTGCTCTGACTGAATTGCTGTCTCTCAGTACTATAACACTCCTGGTTATCTTGCTTCAGATCTCAATCCTGAATCAGGGTGTCTCTGCTAGGCCTCACGGAGGCCTTTTGCATGTGTCGCTCAACTCTCAGGCACACACATACACCAAATCATTATGCAGATGATTCTGGAGACTTTCTTTGCACAGCTCTTTCTTCTCTCATTCCATCCTCCACAAATTCCACCCAGTTTAGCAGTCCTGAACTTTGGCCTCTGACTCTTCAATTCAACAACACTACCATCTCTTTTGGTCTCCTTTTCCCTGTGCTATGATATCAAAATGTATCCAACAGGCTCATTTCACATGATTTATTTCTTTTAATTTTTCAGTATCTTAATGCCTCTTATAGTTTGTCAAATTAAATAGTTATTTAGAGTAGGAGGGAAAGTCTATAATACTTTACTATGAAGAGAAGCAAACACTAACTTTCTGATATATATAGATATGGGTGTGTGTGTATATATGTGTGTGTGTGTGTGTTTATATATATATATATATATATTAAAACTCCAACTCTTCAGTAATTGTAGTAAGAAACAGGAATGCAAAATTGTTGTCTCATAACTTCTTATTCGCTCATTTATTTAAATTAGTTTAAACTGATTCTAAATTATGTGTTTTTAAACCATTGCCTTTGGACATTTCTGCTTTAGACAAAGCAAAGAATGTAGATAGTCATTTAACACTGAACTTGCTCTCAGACAAATCATTAAGAGTAACATGGCAAGGTGAAGAGGGCCCAATCTTAAAGAAATAATATTCTTCATGCTAGCACATAAAATCAATGGGGCTAAGTTGAGGTTCTGCACCCTTTTTATTAGATTGAATCCATTTAATCCAAGTGCATATTCTTGTTAAATTTTGAAATAAACTAATACCTTCTCTATAATAATATCTGCAGTGAGGTCCATTAATTAACTTAAAAATCATTTGAGTGTTCTAATATATGTATATGAGAAACTTGTCTCATGTTTGGGCTCTTTGTATCCATTATTTATGACAGTTCTTCATATTTGAACAATGAGCTGCTTTCGGAGTTTTATCTGCCATATATATGTGTTTTTCTGTTCCATTTTGATTTTGATTTGAGAATATCAGTTTACACTGATGTTAATGTCAGGTAATCATGCCAAGTGGCTGTATCTCAACATTTTAATTCTAACCAGATCCAAATTATTCTCTTTATCAATTACTGAACCACCTCTCCTGAAATAAAAATCTAATACGTTCCAAATACTGCTATTCATCTTCCTTTATTTAGGTAAAATGTTATTTTTATTAGAGCAGACATGGCATGGTCCTAGGTTAAAATTACTGCTACATTAATAGAAATTATTAATAATGGGTTTTTCATAGCACCTAGTGATACACTATTTGTATATGATATATATAAAAGTTTCTATATTGAGACTTGAATAGATCAATATGATAAATTTCTTATCTTTAGCTGATGGTGTAAGAGGAGAATGTAAGCCTGAACTCACATTAAACGGTTATGAACTTACCTACGTGAATACTTTACATTATATTTAGTAAATACATAAAGAAAATTTAAAAACAAATCCAAATGAAATGTTTCGAAGGCAGTTAAATATGCTGTATAATTAAGTATTTGAAAGAATACATAGAGATGTGGATAATGACGGGACGACCTGATTTCATGGAACTACCTCTAGCAAAACAAACTGAAGACCTGGCTATATGTCATTTTTCATGTGCAATAATGACTGACTATATGTCATCACTCAGTAAACTGTATGACTTTTATTTTCAAACCATTGTTTTAATTGGGACAGCTATAAATGTGTCATTTATTTAATCACCCAAAAGTTTTGCTAGGACCCCCCTCTCATGTGATCTTATTTAAGGTATCCACAAAGATGAATTCTTTAGTCAAATCAATAATCCTCCACTTTTGTCACTAAAAGCAAATTATTTCCTAAAACAGGAATGATGCATTGTAGCCAACTGTTCTGATATGTCAAAAAGAGCCATCGCTAATGACAGACTCCAGGAGCTACTTTTTTAGGTGGCCACTCAAGTAGAAATACTCCAAGCATCACATGTATACACCTGGAAGCAAATATCCCACTGATTCAAAGAAACTGATTAATAAAACCTAACTTTTGAACCAATGACCCAAAATAATAGTTTCCCAAAAGGACCTTTCAAAACAAAACCTACACTTGATCTTAGCCAAAGGCCAAAAAGCATCAAAACAAAACCTGAATCTGCTTCTTCATGGCATTATGTAGCATGAACATTGTTCATAGTAATGTTCAATTATTATTTAAACCAAACTTTGAGTATGTTATTTAACTTTCTGACACATCATTTTCTCAGTAGACATGCCATTAGCACATTGTTCTCAAAGAAAATATAAGTCAGACACAGGATGTAGTGTAGTGAAAGCAAGAAGAACTAATGAGTATTCTTGAGATTTCTTTTCCAGTAATTTCTGCTAATGGTTTCCTTTGGCCTGGATCAGATGTTTTACTTCAGTTAACCTATTTGGTTTAGTGAGTTAGGTACAGTTTACTTGCTGATTAAATCGAGATAAGGTGTTCATTGTTTCGAGACCTGCAATATGCAAAACAATTATTTAAAAAAATAGTTTTATGCATACAATTCAGTTTCTCTATAATTCTTTAATAGGCCAGGGCCATCCCTGCTGCCTGATGGGACCTGATACTGGAATAAGGGACACTGGGGAGTTTGGTAGATGCAACTGTGGCACACATACAAAAATATGGTTGCTGGGTGGACTGAAATGGTGATGCAGTCCCCACCACTGGGTGAAAAGTACAAAAAGTAGGATGCTTGCAGAGGGTTCAGGTCTCCGTGACCTCTTGGATCCCTTACTCTCCGTGCAGGCTGTTGAAACCATGGTATTTGAGGGATACCTCTTTGTAGAACTAGCAGGGACAACAGAAGTGCCCTCAAGGGGATTCTTGCTTTGTGTGTCTTTTGCACTGCTTTTTGCTGGTCTGGTAACTAGTAATGACAAAGAGAAAGCAAACTCAAACCAATTCTGAGTTATTAGTCTTTAAACCCAGATTTCGTCATCTCTCTTAGCTCATCTTCCAATAGACGGTACGATATGTTTACAACACAAAAAATATGTGCTGACCCCAAGAAGAAATACAGTAGTGTGAGAAATACAGAAAAAGAAGTCTGGTCTTTGCTTTATGGGGAGAAAAAATAAATAGATGATATAAAGAAAGGAAGCTGGAATGAGGGTATGGGTCAGAAACAGGGGTTTGATCTTAGAATTTGAGAGCAACAAGGGCCTTTTTAGGGGAAGCCGATTTCAAGAGTTTTCATTCTCTTCTGTATATCCACTGGAAACACTAACACTTAACTGTTGCCTGTGGGCTCTGTTCCTCCCTTGTGTACAAGGTCTTACCCTGTCCTTAAGCAGTGATGAACACTGCAAAAACTCTAGTTTACACGCCCCACACGTGCAGCATGAAAGGCATGTCACCTCTGCTGCTCGTCGCAACTTAAGTTTAACTTCAGGGTAATCACTGGACTTCCAGTCAGTCCTCTTTTGCCCCAATCTTTGTGTTGGTGATGAGATAAGATATATAAGATATATCTTTCCATATGGTACCTACACTTGTGTCTGCCCTTTACATGTTTGACCCATAATATTATAGGGTTTAGATTGATCAACAATCATTCATTCATTCATCCAGCCTACTGTGTTCCAGGCAACTGTTCTAGGCATGTCACAGTTCTAAGTCTGCACTTCTCTCGCTGGGCTCCATCCTGGGGTAAGTAACAGATTTATGTCTAACTACATTCTAAGATAGGAGGCCCCTGGATAAGGGATGTAATTCAGTGGCTAAGAAGCTGGCTATGTACTGCACTGCCTAGATTTGAATGCCAGTCCCTGTACTGGACAGGTGAGTAAAACTAGGATAACTCTTCCATACCTCCATTTTCCTAGAGACAATAATAATAACTATCTCCCTCAGTCGCTGTAAAGCTTAAATTGACACTTTTAATGTACTTAAATTAGTATTTGACACGTAATAAATGCTCAGTATATGTTAGTTGTAACTAAAATTTTAAGCTCTAAACTCAGGGATTTGAGTCCGGATAGAAATTTAAACTTTAACTTAGCTACCAAATCCAAGATCCAAAGACAATTAAAATTCTGATTCTTTCATAAGACAAAGACTATATATGAAGGGTATACTTTATTCCCATATGTATTTAAATATTCTCTCATTCCTCCTCTTTGGGAAGTGCTATTGGGAACCCGAGTTTTGTGTTGTGAACTTGAACGATTCTCTAGCCTTCTGTGGCCTGTATCCTTGACTTTAAAAAATTGTTTATGTATTCAGCTTCAAATAGAACGTTGGAATTACTCATCAAGAATTGGAATAAGGGTGACTTGACGCACAAGTACTTCAGAACTCTGGGCTTCTCTAGGACAAAAATACTGACAGATCAACTGCAGAAAAAGGAACAGGGTGACTTATTTCAGAGTGCGATGGTCATGTAGGCTGCACAAAAAGGAAGAGTCAGAGTACAGACTTGTCAAAACAGCAAATTGAGCCTGCACACAAAGGACATAGTTTAAGGGCATGGGGTTTTAGAAAGGAATGCTGGTCTCTCCTTTGTCTTTTCAGCTGGGTCTGCACACATGGGTAATATCACTACAATCAACGATGTCCATCTTTGACTCGGGAGGAATAGAGACTCACACAGAGCTTGCACCAGGGAGATCCTACACCCAGATGAACAATTCATTATTCATTCAGAACTCAAAGCTGTCGCCAATTTCGCTCTGTATGCTAAAAACATACAATGATTGAAAATAAAAAGAAAATAGAATCAAGACAGTGAGGAAAGCTTTTAGAAGGCTACGGGAGTGTTACATCAAAATGTTGTCAAGGTGCAAGATGAAACTCCACAGTATTTTTCATCCTCTGTGATTTGAAATTTCGATTGTATAATGGGTTTACAACAGTGCGAACTTGTCTCTATTCTAATGATTAAATCTACAAAACATGCCTCAAACCCTGTTCCTTGCTTGTCTTCGATGTATTTTCTTCTCTAAACTTTTATCATGATTTATACCAAATCATGATAAAGTGTATAGTCGTGGAGAGTAAATCACCAGGCTTCTGTTGAGCACTTATTCTCAAAGTAGGTACCCGTGTTTCCCCGAAAATAAGACCTAGCCGGACAATCAGCTCTAATGTGTCTTTTGGAGCAAAAAATTAATATAAGACCCCATCTTATTTTACTATAAGACTGAGTCTTTATAATATAATATAATATAATATAATATAATATAATATAATAGGAGATAATACCGGGTCTTATATTAATTTTTGCTCCAAAAAATGCATTAGAGCTGATTGTTCAGGTAGGTCTTATTTTTGGGGAAACAGGGCATCATTGATAATCTTGTTTCATATAAGAGTACCTACTCCTTAAGGGGGGGGAGGATAATTTTTTTTTAATACTTGTATCCCTCCTCATCTTTTCCTAATTCTCTATCTATTCATAGTTGACATTCATTAAACATTAGTTGTTTCATTATTTGTGCAAAGACAATGCAGAATTTCAAGTATTTATTATTTGCAACGTTCTATCCTATTTAATACGTATGGTAGGCAGGTGGCCAACGTCCTAATTCCTGGAATGAATAAGTTATCTTCACAGCAAAAAGGGTCTGTGCAAGTGTGATTAAAGACTTTGATATGGGAAATTATCCTGGATTATCTGGGTGGACCCATCTAATCACAAAGTTCCTTAAAAGCACAGATTTCCTGACTGTGGTCAGAGGGCCATGTGAGTATGAAGAAATGTTCAGAAAGATACAAAACTGTTCTTTATTGCTGGTTCTGAAGATGGAGGAAGGGGCCTTGAATTGGGGAATGGGGGAGGCCTATGGAAGCTGGAAAAGGCAAGAAAATGAATTCTTCCCTAGAGTTTTCAGAAAGGAGCACAGCCCTGCCAATACTTTGGTTTAAATCAGAGAGACCTGTGTTTAAAATTCTAGCTATAGAACGGTAAACTAATAAGTCATTAGGTTTGTGGTAATTTTTTATAGCAGCAACAGAAAACTAATACAATGTGGAATGAGATAATATGAGGACATATATACCTATGTTATTTGCTGGCTATCACAAACTCTTTGATGCTACTACTTCCTAGATCAGACTTTTTGTGACAATTTAGCTCTCACTTTTGTAATTAGGCATACTTTGTATTTAAATAAAGATGACCCTAGTAGAGAATATAGCACATTGAGATGTACACAGTTCTAATCTCTAGATGAGTATAGTCTGATATTTTCCCTACTAATTCATAGGCTGTGCGTTTTAGGATTGATTCTTGTTCTTATGATGTTTTTATAAAGTCCTCATTTTTCTCACCCTTTCATCTTTAGCTATGTTAAATCACTAACCTTGCTTTAAACTCTCAGGGCACAGATCTTTTTTCTGGTCTCCCCAAAAGCTGCCCAGAAACATGGAACTTTAAAATCTGGTTGAATGTAATCAGCAAAATTGACGTTTTCATAACTGCAGTTGGTGTCCCATTGGATCTCCTAGAATTCCTGGTACTGGTATTACAGAGTGGAAAAGACATTCAAGAGTTGAACAATTACACTGAATGTGAAGGATGAGGGAGAAATAACTCATATATAATTGTTAAAAACAGAAGTGAGTACACATTAAGTACAGATTTTACAGAGAGGAGAAGTGTGAATGTAAGAGTTAGGAGGGAAGGCATTGGGACCCCCTCATTCCAGGCTGTGAAGTTTGCAATTATTCTTGTCACATAGCAGCAAAACATTTGATTAGACACATCTATTGTACTTTGGAATACAGATCATATGCCTATCCACACTATCTCCTTAAGAAAACTCAAAATTCAGGATGTTGGTCCAAGTTGGCTATTTCTAAGGTCCTTCCATAAGGAGAACACCCACGTATTGCTTCAATTTCTCTTGAGGAAAGTTGTAAGATGAAGATAGCATCAACTAAACAGAGTGCCAGCAAAATGGGCAGAACACAGAAGCTTGTCAGTAACAGACAAAAATTTCCAGAATATGACCACAAGAGATATCTAGAATTATTGAAAGCTGATATAACTGACTAGAAACAAATAAACTAGAGGTAATACTCAACTCTTTAAAAGGATTCTATTATCAAATAATCCATGCCTGGCTAGAAGGACAGACAACTCCTTACCATTTTTCTGGGCCCCTGGGGGTGAGGATGCTGCTAACGGATATCCTTCACCATACCTTTCTCAACTGTGACCATGGGAGACAATGTGAATGTAAGTGAGAATTTTCCAGAAAGTAGAATCAGGAGCTACTAGACTGGCACATTCAGAAAAATCATTCCACAGCCAGAGGATGGAGCTCGCACCTGTCCTGCTCAGCAGAGTCATATCAATAGCCTATGGACCAAGAGCTACCATATGCCTTTCCATTGTTTACTTTTACACGTAGAAATGTTTGTTGCAGTTATCCTCTCTTTCCTTCCTGTTGAATAGTAAGTGTTCTGGTAGAAGATAGCTATCTTAAAGTTACAGAGTCACGTCATTCCTGATAAAGAAAATTTAGCACAAACTTTGATTCTTGAAAGCAGCTGCAGTAGCTCTATGAGGCCTAGGGTGGAGTGTGTGATTTTAGTGGATATGAAAGTTGGAGCCGACAGGAGTACATGCGTGTTGGGTCAATAAGCTGGAGTGGCGATACCACTGACTACCTGTCCTACATTTTCCCTCTGCTCCTTCTAAGAATTCTGGTATTGTTCAGGGATCGATTGTATGATGGACTCATGATTAGCGGATCACAGTTCCCAATCTTGGATCAGCTCATCTTCATCCAAGTCAATGTATTTTCCTGGCTATGTTAAGTAAAAGACATGTGATATAATTTAAATCAATTAAGAAAATGAAAATGTTTGCTTGGTATTTCTTAGAGATATGCTCTGTTACCTCTCACAGAGGAAGGACATAGTTTGTTGCTACTGGTGGCCATTCTACACAATGAGGGGCAGTTAGCATTAGGATGAAGTCTGCACTGTGGAAAGAAATCAGTGATAGAATGGGCCTGGGCCCATGATGTCTGTCTTTGGATCCCTGTATCGATAAATCCTATAACTCACCCTATCTCATATAACCCTTTCTAGTTACATGTGCCAATACATTGTCCCCATTGCTTAAACCCTTTGGAGTTGATTTTCTGTCAATTACAGCTGAACACAATCCAACTGACACAGTATTTCATAGTGACATAGGAATAGCTAAGTTACCCAGTAATTTATAGAAGAACATAAATTAAGTAGGTTTAATTCTGGTTCCTTGATGACTATCCCAGATATGAACAAATGGTTAAGAGTGAAGCCTTTTGAGCCAAATATACTTGAAATTTACCCTACTCTGTCCATTACCTACCCGGCCTATGCTTGTCTTCTCTGAACTCCATTCTTCATTATGGTACAATGAAGGTACTGAACTTATAAGATAGTTGTACAGAAAATAAAATGAGATAATGCATATAAAATTCCTGTCATTAAGTAGATGTTCATGAATTGCAACCATCATTTTCATGGCCAAAGAACAAACTAAGATCCCCTGGTGAGGAATTCTTTACAGGATGATGGCTCAGAGGAGAGAACACTCTAACAAATGAAAATTCTAAGAACACAATTGGCAAATGATTCATTCTGATGAGAAGGAGCAGGGGTAGTTAGTCAAAGGAACTCATGTGGCTGCATAGGGATATTTTCCATGAACTCAGATATTTTTTTTTTCAATGTATATTGAAAGAGAAGAGAAAACTTTCACAATCAAGAGCAAATATCAAAGAGAAGTGCCAAGTGCCATACTGAACGAACAGGACCAGGAGGGTTGAAGCAATGAAACGATACCAACCTAAAAAAACACATTAATCATTATATCCAAAGACACAATAATAAGAACAAATCAATAAGACACATTGGGAGACTCTATGATATTAAGAGATAATAAAGAGAAAATAAAACTATTTGAAAACTGAACTGAGCAACAACAACAAAAATATGTGTAACATAGATGGGATGACCAAAGAGCAAATAATAGCCTGGCCATTTTCAAGGTAAATGTGAGCTCTATGCAATTTTAAATGGTGCTTTGAAACATTACAGGCCATATTGACTTGATTGTTATTTAGTTATGAAAATTATAATAAAACAAAGTATCTGATCAGTTAGATTTAAATCAACCTGAATTCAGGTTGCACTTCAGAGAGAAGTCTTGGAAGTTCAAAAGGATAACTGCACTTTTTCTCAGGTTTGCATTAGCAAGATACTAGTTTTCTATATGGGCATGGTACTCACAGTTTGCCTCAGTGCACAGAAACAGTTAACTAAAATCTTTGTCATTTTAAATTCTAAACATGTTTATTAGTGATTATACTAATAGATAATATACCCCCCATTATACGCACATGGACAGAGATTGGGAATTGGACTCTGAATTCAGACTGATGCCATTCTGTGTATGTGCCTTGTTAAAAACATACCACACACACACCCACACCCCAGAAAATATGTCCCAAGATCTCCTTGTCTGTCAGAAATAAAGTCCAAGGGAAGGTCTGCATTATCAAGGTTAAATTCAGGTCTGACCTAGTTAAATCTCCTAGTGAGGGTAAGCAGGACTCTGACTCTCTAGGCCAGGAGAGAACACGGCGTTCTCACCAAGGAGATCCTTGGAAATAACTCACCTTCAGGTGAACTGCTTTTAGAAAGCACTTTTCAGTTACCTGCCCCCAGAGTGAAGTTCAAAAGAAAAGGGAGTAGATGTTCTCAATCAAGATCTCTGGGCTGTGGTGTTTTCTACCACTGGAGAGTTGCTTGATTCTAAACATTACCACCTTCAGGAATAGAAAACAGTCATTTCTTTACTCAGACAGTCTTTTAATCTTGGAACAAGAGTCCTAGAAAGCTATTCTCACAGAAGGCTTTGCTTGCTTTTAAAAACACAATCAAATTGGTTCCAGTGGAGTGGGATATAAGGAAGTACACCTCCTCTACTTCCACACGAGTAATTGGACTAGCCTAATTAGATTGCCCAAGTGTTCAGATACCATGGTGATGGGCACTTTATAAATACTGTATGTAGCTAAACCGGGAGCATCCCTTGTGACAATAATAGCCATACAGATAGCTCTGATAGGCTAGCAAGATACAAGCCAATGCATTGCTACATTCCATAACATTTATTGATAGTTATTTATGTTGACGCTTTCAGCCATTTGTGGTGTCTTTCTACTCTAGACCTGTGAGGAGTGTGGTCAAAGATGACTTCTGCAGACAAAGATATCATCTTGTATGCAAAGTAAGTATCACTGTGGATTCTGCACAACAACAAAGAAAACTGTTATAACATAAACAATTGCCTGTCCAGAAATCAAGCTGCACTTAATCAGTTCAGAATTAGAACATGCTTAAAGGAGACCTGCAGGGAGCGAAAAACCACATATTTCATAGAAGCTAATGGGCTTTGGTCCTAGCAGAAAACCAAATGATATTCTCTAGTTGTTGAAATAAATCCAGAAAACCACCATACAGAATGCTGAATTGCTTTGCTTTTCTTCTCAAACTTTTTTTCTGTTTCACTTTTCAAGGTGGGACAACCTCAGTGAGAACGATTGCAGGCAACAGGATGACATTGCATCACCGTCTAATATCACAATATCACATGAAGGTAATAGAGTAAAGTAGGAAGAAGCCAGATTTAGAATAAAAACACCTGGGTTTCAGTCTTGAGGCTCTGACCGTTTTAACTTGTGACATCACTTAACCTCTCTGAGTCTCAATTTATTTATTGGGGAAATGAAGGTGTTTATAAGACCTATTCCCAGAGTGGCTGGCAAAAAAGAGGAAAAAAAATGAAAATGCTTTAGAGAAGAATGTAATGCATTTTAGGCTTACAATAGAAAGATTTCATACTTAAAGATGTGTTTCGCTTATTGGGAAATTCACTTGCATGAATCCATTGTATCTACCCAGGCTGAATCAGTGATAAGGAAAACATTGAGGACCTATAAATATATTATGCTTTTCTCACCTCGTTTAAAGAAAGCTATGGAAACCTCATTTAGAATAATTGCTGGGGAAAAAAATCAAAGAGCTGATTTATGTAGGTAACAAACTGGGCACCTGTTCTTTTGAAATGCAAAGGTTTCTCCTAGTCCATTATTTTTAAATTCACTTAATGGCACCATAATCCAACAAACTGCTCAAACTATAATTCTGAGAATCTGTTCTGCTTCCTTTTCTCTCTCATTCTCTATATCCAATTTTCCCTCATTCTCTATTGTAATTTCTGTAAGTTCTACTCCCCAAACTTTCCTTAAATAACCAATGGCTTCTTAACTGGCTCCCTGTCCCCATCTTCCTTTGTTCACCACCTTCCATCACCTAAATACAAGTTACACTGCAAATCTCAATGTTATGCAGTTGTTCAAAATCTTCAATGGATTTTCACTTCCCTTGGGGATAAAAGCCAAACTCCATAGTAAACCATAGAAAAACTTTCAGAACTATGTTAACTCATTTAACAAATATATATATATATATATATATATATATATATATATATATATATATAATCATCTCAATAGATTCAGAAAAAACTTCTGACAAAATCTAGCATCTATTCTAATAAAAACTGTCAGGAAACTAGCAATTGATGAGATGGGAAAACCTAACGTTAGCCTCATACTTAATGGTGAAAGAGTGAATGATTTCCATCTAAAGGAAGCAATAAGACAAAGATGTCCACTCTTATTATTTCTATTTAACCTTGTACTGGAGTGCAATGAAGTGAGAAAAAAAACCAAAAAACTTCCAGATAGGAAATGAAAAAATAGTATTGTTTTCATTGTAGAAATGAAGAACATTTGTAGAAAATGTGATGATATACTAAAAGACAATAGAAGCCAGCAATTTAGTATCACTATATCACAGGATAGAAGAACAAAACACAGTATCAATTGTATTTCTATACAGAAACAATGAACAATCAGAAATTGAAATAAGAAATACACTTTATAATAGCAATGCAAAATATTAAATACTCAAGGATAAATCCGACAAAAGATGTGCAAGATATATATAATGAAAATTATAAAACATTGCTGAGAGAAATTAAAGAAGATCTAAATAAATGATAAGATATCATTTGTTCATTGGTTGGAAGACTCTATGTTGTTAAAATGTCAGTTCTTCCCCAATTGATCTATAGGTTCAACTCAAAGCCAATCAAATCTCAGCAGTCTCTCTCTCTCTCTCTCTCTCTCTCTCTCTCTCTCTCTCTCTCTCTCTCTCTCTCTCTCTCTCTCATATAAATTGACAAGATCATTCTAAAATTCATCTGGAAATGCAAAGGCCCTACAACAGGGGTAAAGAAACTATGACTTGCAGTACACTTCCAACCTGCTGCCCGCTTTTGTAAATAAAGTTTTATTGGAACACAGCCATGTCCATTTGTTTAAATATTGCTTATGGCTATTTATTCACTACAATGACAGAGTTGAGTACTTACAAAAAAGACTATGGTCTGCAAAGCTTAAACTATTTACTATTGGAGCACTAGTATTAACTTCAGAGAAAAAATGTTTGCCAGCCCCTGACTTTGAATAGCAAAAAAAAAAGTTAGTAAAAGAACAAAGTTTTAGAACTAACACTGTCTGACCTAAAGACTTATAATTTTATAATAATGAAGAAAGTGTGGTGCTGGTATTGCGTTAGATATATAGATCAATGAATCAAAATGGATAGTTCCAAAATAGACCTAGAGTTACAAGAACAACAGAGGTGCAAAGTCAACTGAGTAAAAAAAAGGATAGTATTTTCTGCAAAGGGTACTAGAAAAATT
The DNA here is from genome assembly GCF_004115265.2 of Rhinolophus ferrumequinum. Lineage (NCBI taxonomy): Eukaryota > Metazoa > Chordata > Mammalia > Chiroptera > Rhinolophidae > Rhinolophus > Rhinolophus ferrumequinum. The sequence continues at coordinate 75,633,560 of NC_046291.1, forward strand.
GGATGTCCACATGCAAAAAGGAGTTGACTTAGACCCATATCTTTCAACTTCACATAAAAATGAATGCAAATGTGTCATAAATCTAATGTAAAATCTAAAACTATAAAACTTCTGGAAGAAAACATAGGAGATAATCTTTGTGATATGGGGTAAAACAAAGATTTCTTAGATATGACACCAAAGCATGATCTAAAAGAGAAAAGTATTGTTAAGTTGAACTTCATCAAAATTAAGAGCTTCTGTTTTTTAATATACACTTCTAGGAGAATGAAAAGGGAAGACACAAACTAGGAGAAAATATTTGCAAAGCATGTATCTGAGAAAGGGCTCATATTCAGAATATATAAACAAACCTCAAAACTCTTATCATAAAACAAACAACCTAATAAAAAATGAGCAAAAGATTTGAACAGACAATTCATCAGAGAAGATGTAAAGATGGCAAATAAGGACATGAAAAGATGTCAAACATTATTGGCCACTAGGAAAATACAAATAAGTGCAAAATGATTATATTCACTTGGTCTGGCAATCCCTAAAGTATGACGTATTTTATAGGAGAGGGCATTTCACTGTTGTCATTTGAGGTGTGTCCCAGTTCCTTCCATCTGTAAAATGGGTATAGGGATAACCCTGAGTTCTAGTGGCCCAGTGACCGATTCTTAGACTGCCCAATAATGTATTTCAACAGTATTGATATGCACACAGAATTTTGCATTTTCATTTCCTTGTATTAAAGAGCACACGTTTATTTGATACCTCCCTTATTCAATGATTGTGGAAAACAGACTGCATCTGCTGGAGAACAAACATTGTTTCTTCTCTCTCCAGATGTCGGCCTTTTCTCCCAGAAGTTGGAGAGCATTGGACAAGCAATAACAGATGATGAACACATGCATAACTACAAATGGGCAAGCTGATTGTTTTCAAAATTGGTATAAACATTTGCTCTTGGGTTGAGATTTAGCCCATAGCAAATCTTTACATTTGCGTAATAAACTCTGAACTAAAAAAAAATGTTTATAATGGAAGTGCTGACAATGTGAAAATTTAGTTATGGTCAGAAAAGCAGTTTTGTTTAAAAATGCCATTTTACGCTTCCATATTTACTTCCTAACCAGTGACTGAGATGTCAATTTCTGCAAAGTTTTCTTTTCCAGTCCAAAGGAGAATTTGACAACTGTTTTGAAATGAATAAGAGATCTGAATTTCAGCTGCTTGCTTCTTCAACAAATACCAATTAGAGGACAGAACCACACGCTGGTTACCTAACTGGTTACATAGATACTGATGATACTGATGATGAAAATAATGGTGATGATGATGGTGACGGTGATGATGAATGAGACGGAACAGAATTAAGCCTGTTGCCTTTATATAGTATTTGAAAAAGAAGTGGAAGGAATTATTAAAAACATATTTTGCAGCCTCTAACCTTGACTACGCCACAATGCAGTGAGTACATTGACAAGAGATTATAAAGTAAGGTCAGAGAAATACCGTCACTTTCTTATAAGTCACTTAGTGTGGGACTAAATGCATGGTTTTCACTATAGGGCTGGTATTACAGTGACCTCAGTCAGCTGCTCAAGTGTCTGTCATATGTCTCTATGTTCATACAGCTATGCTTCTCCTTTACACAGCTGAATTGCAAAGACTGCCCTGTACTATTCACGCCCATAATGGAAAAAGAATAAAAATTAAAATAAGAAATAATATGCAGATATATGCTAACACTGAATCTTTATGAGCATGGGGTTTTCTTTGGAAAACCATGATTGGGTGGAAATCACAGGAAATGTATTGCTTGCAGTCCATAGTGGGAACTTCTGCTATAACTTTGAATACAAGGCAACTATTTTCATTTGAAAATTCAAATGTTTATATTTTTGATGATCTAGATTCTTACTTAGATTCTCACTTATTTTCAGGGGAATTTAAATACTTTTACAATAAAAGGAGGGGAAGAAGGGGAAAAATATATCCCAAAGACTCAGTTGATAGGCAAGGACTCCCTATGCACAACTTCAACCTGCGGGGCTGAGTGGAATTCTGTCCTGCTCTCTTTGGTTCAGACACGAGAACAAGGAAAAATGGCTCTTATTCGTGCCATAAAAATGCCCAGTGAATTTTTCTTAAAATTCTTAGACTTTCTTAAAGGCAGAAAAAAAACATGTCAAAGTCTGAATTGCCCTGTAGGAGACTAATACTCAGAACTTGCCCAATACTGTACTCAAACAATAGAACATACATGTAAAATGTTAACATTTGTATTTCCCTGCATTCAAACACGCAATAGGATACTCCGCTCACATAACTCAAACCATTGCATGAAAGAGGGTTAAAGCTCAAATATAAAAACTTGAGCAACAAGAAGCCATCCAAGCATTAGGAAGGAATGCGGGTTTTGTCTTTGTACTTTTGTTTGCAATTCTAAACCCATGCAAATGTTCAGTCTTGCCCAAGGTCAAGGAGACTCTCATTGAGCTTATTTAGTATATGTGGGGAACCATCTGAGCAATGGGGAACCAATTGGCTGAGTGAATTGGTATTCCGAGGATTAATACTCAGCCCTCTTGGGCTGATAGATTTCTGAAACTATTTTGAAAAGAGTATTATACACCATCAGAATATAATGAAGAGGACATGTATATGAAAATATGGAATCCATTCTCATTTTCCGTATTAACGAGAAAATTTATTTAAGACACTGAGACACTTTCAAGTGAAAGACATACCTTGAATAAAATAGTGCAATATAAATCTTAAATAGTTAATATTACTAGTTATTTTGAATTTTTACTGTAATTTAACATCATATAAAAATGATGTATATTTGTAAATTGAGTGAAAAGAGCTCTGATGGGCAGAATTAGAGATACATTTTTTTTTCCCCCCAAATGGGATCTTTTTTGGCTTGTTCTCTTTTAATTTTTGCTTGGAGGACTGGAACGTGTTCTTTGTTTATAATTCAATGATTCCCATAAAAGCAGCACTGTAGCACCACATAAAATAACTATAATAATTTGTTGTCATTAAACAAAAATGTGTTTGTGCAGAAAAGCACCTAACAACCACAGCTTTGGTGAATCCTTTCCATAATCCTCGATCAGCACTGTAATGTGAGCAGAGCGGATCTAAAATATACTTTCTAATAAGTGCCTTGCTCCCCCCGCCTTTTTTCCCCTTAACTACTTGGTGATATTCTAATTAACCATGCTCAATTGATTGCTTTCAAAATAAGAACTAAGAGCTCTCATCTAGTCAAGTGGAAGCTAATTCAACTCTTTTCCAGTACGGCAATGATACATCTCACATACACATGGACCCATACCCGCATCCAGTGCATGCAGTACATTAGCAGTATCATAGTCTGGGTCTTCTGCTTTCAGTCAGTGCAGCCTGATAGTCACATTTCTGTGGATTTTCGTGCATCATTTCTCTTTTAATACTTACGAGTATGAATGTTCATTTTTCATTCACAGCCTGAAATTGTTTTTGGAATTTTGTGTGTGTGTGTGTGTGTGTGTGATCATTGGAGAAACTCTCACATCCAGGAAATATGCTATTTAACTTGGAAAAAAGCAAAAGAGTAAATGGGAGAAAACAAACTCAAATCAGGCAGAAGCAAACTCTGACCATTTCATGTCTTAACTCAATTGCCTCTCTCTTTCTTCTTTTCAAAAAGAATTAAAACATCTAATTTGGGCTGAAAAAACACTTAATCATTTGATTACGAGATTACAGTAAGTAGCCAGAGCATCTACGTGCATGACGTTATTCTGCAGTAGAATATAAGATTTTCAGGTCTTCCTGACTGTACATCACAGGGACATCTTCTCTTTTCCAGTGACATGGATAAGCGAGGGTAAACGATCCAATATATAACTAAATGTCATACACAGACCTGAAAAACTGTTTTCAGCATATATAAATCTCAGTCCAGGCATTACACAACAGTTTAAAATGCTACATGTAAATCATCCAGACTTAAGCTTCTTAGAAAACACAAACCATTCTCTAAGGACATCTGAGACCAGAACTTCAGAAGATGCTGGCTCACTGTGGGATAGCAGACAACAGCAACTCGCAGACCACCCTGGTGTGCAGCAATCAACAATGCAGCGGCCACTTTAGAAAGGCGTCAGACAGTCTGTAAGCAACAAGGCAGAGCCTCCAACTGAGACAGGCCCTGCTAATAAGTGGCTTCCAGTAAAAAAAAAAAGAAAAGAAAGAAAAGAAAAAGCCAGCACTAACATATGCAACAGGTCTCATATCACAATACATTTATTTTGTGTTCTACCTTCATTCATATGGAGCAAGAGTGTCACCTTGAAACACCATGAACAGTGGAAGAGAATACCTTCATGCTCTCATGGCCTTTCATATCTTTATTATAGTGTTGCACTTGTAAATATCTCGTCACATGCCTCTTTTGCCTGCTGGACTGTGAATTTCATGACAGTGGCATCATGTCCGGATCATCTTACTGTCTCTAACTTTAACACAGTGTGTGCTTAAGGAGTCATTCAATACATATTTGATGAAAGCATTGCTCTGTTCCAGTACTGTTCTTAGCTTCTGGGAGACTCCAGACAAACCACATCATGTGTTTCGGTTTCAGTTTCCTCATCTAACAAATGGGAATAAATGCAGCTTTAAACATTTCATAAAAAATTAGGAAAAGAGATTATGTGTTTGAAAATATTTTAAAAATAGTTTTTAAAAAGCATGTGTTTTGCAAAGTGCAGGTTTGGGAACTTCTTTCAATGTTTTCTTAACGATATTATTTTATATGATATACAATAGTGTTGAATTTGACTTCCTCTGACAGATAGAAGTTCTTTGATCTTATGTTATAAATCATTTGAAAGAATATTATTAATTTGTATAATTTATACAGCACATTTAATGAGAAAAATAACAAGTATAATTACTTCAGGAAGTATTGAAAATATTTCAGTTTCCTTATAATTCTCACTATGTATCAGCAAAAGTACCTCAGTGCGTGCTCATACCTGCTGTGATAAGTAGAGAGACTAAACCACATTTTGTCAATAGGGGCAACTTGCACAAACTAGCTACACAAATAGAAAATAACAATGTTGAAGAAAGCATAATTAATTAATTCAAGCTTTCAGATAAGATCACTGGATCCTGCTGACCCTACATGTTAATCAGTTGATTGATTAATTGCTACAATCATAATAATTATATGGTGCAAATCTAAGTACACTTAATGATAGTGTACACGTAGAGTTAAAAGTTCTCTTCAATCTGCATATCTTTCTCTTTCTTGAATCAAAGGAGTTGGTTTCATTTACTTTAAAGATATCTTTTGGCTTGTAGAACTGGAAAGCTTATGTCAAAATTATCCAAGGGTCAAATTTGCTTGTCCAATTAGCCATTTTTTGTCATTTTCAATGTTCTGTTTAAAAATTTAAAACAGTCTCACCTATGAAATAGGAATTTTACATTATACTTATACTTATTACATTTACATTATACTTATTCATCAAATTGCATTACTCTTTCACGCGTGGGAAATTTTATGCTTTACATTTACACACACACACACACACACACACACACACACACACCAATATATATCATGGAATCTTTAATTTTGCCAAAATTTCATTCTGGTCACTCAACTTCTAATGAACTCATTCAGTGTTCCAATAGCCATAGCTAGTTGGGTGAACCTGAATAATTTCTTGCAACACAAAGGTACGTTGAACTGTCTCGATCCTATGTCTACAAGAACAATGCCAGGAAGAAAAATCAATTCATTGCTGACTTGTGTTTGGTCCCATCTTCTATTGTATGAAACACAACTCATCATCGTAGTTTCTCTATTTCTATCTAGTAATTTTTATCCTCTTGGTCACCTAGATTTAAAACCTGACCTTGATTGTTTATCCAAGTTGACATCAAATCTTTGCAACTTTTCTTATTTTTTTTTGTAATTTTTCTTATATATACCCTTTTCTTTACCTTTTTTATTTATTTTTATTTTATTTATTTATTTTTTTTTACAAAATAGTGAAAGGTTTTAAAGGTGGTGAAGAGCATAGAAATCATCTAGCTATTAGATGCTTCATAAACTTTTACATGCATATGAATAACCTGGAGAGCTTGTAAAAATAAGTTTTTGGGTTCCATTCAAAGTGATTGTCATTCAGAAGTCTAGAATGGGCCCCAGAATTTTCATGTCTAACAAGATCCCAGGTGACTCTAATGTTACCCATCTGCAGACCGCAATATGAGTAGCACTTATTCTATAACTTTTCTGGGTGGGGGGAGGGGGTCACATATCTTCTGAGAATCTTGTTCCAGAGAATACACAATTGGACATTTATACAAATTTGGTCAACTGTTCGGAGAGTGGATTATGAACGTCTGCATATCCATAAATCTCAATTTCAGAATTTTGATACAGTATAATTTCAGCATTTTACAGGGAGAAAAAAAACGGGCCCCAAGTGGACTTACTCAAGGTCATACTTGATTGGTAGCCAAGTATAATATCAGGTAGACAACACAACAGGGTTTTCTGCCTCCTATCTGTCCTCTTAAACATATCCTGCCAGTTACCACCAAAATAATTTCTCTAAAACATAGTTCTCAGTTTTTCACTAAGTAGTGAAAATGTTTAATGGGGCTTTCACTGCTATAGATTAAAATTTAAGCCTTTTCATAGTATTGAATTATCTACAATTTATTAGTTAATTTACTGACCAAATATCTACTGAGTAACTTTTTCTGTGAAAAGCACTGTGTTAGGCAGGAGAATGTGGGATCAAATATTACATTTGTAGGCTGCAACCTGTAGGGTATTCACAATACTGGCTTAACTCTATCTGCTCTCACTTATCGTCTGCTGCTACCACCTCCACAGTATTTACTGCCTTCTACTCAGATTCTTCACTCTCCTCAATACAACACAATCATCTAAGGGCTGGAGCATGTGTCTTGTTCTTTCCCTAGCTGGCTCTTCAAACACCACACACACTGAATGACTCCTTCATGAAGTCATGTAACCACTGCACTTTTATCTCTCCCTTCTGTAGAGAATTTATTTTCTTCATCACTTATTGTGCCACTTGATCACATGTAGTTGCATATTCTTCTCTAATTCAGGGAATTTACCTCTTACGACTTCAGTATGCCCTTCATGGACGCACACCTTGGCTTGGGGTAAAATGCTGCGTCATTTTACTACAAAAAGGAAGAGCTGATCTCATGTTTAGCATTATGAAGGAGAAGGAACTGGCTGACATCAATGGTTTCCAAATCAGAACACACATCAGAATCACCTGAGGATTTGCTCACTGCTTTTAATAAAAATTTGTCAACTTCACCTTAAGAATATCGAATCAAAATCTACCAGAGTATGTCCAGGAATCTGTTTCTATGAAGGTGATTTGGGTCAAAACCACATTTGGGAGCCCCTTAGAGTAACTGATTCTGAGATCTCTTACAACTTTGTCAACTTGCCCTCTTTTTATGCTTTTTATTTTTATTTTTTTTAAATCACTACAAATGTTCTTATTCTTAGTGCAGAAACTTGCAGAACATGAAAAAGCAAATAAAAAAAAAAAAAAGAATGAAAAACAAGAGCTGTATAGTCATTCCGAGACAACCCTTAATAATTCGAAGTAAATATTTTTTCTTTACTTACAAATGTTTACACATGTATTTTAAAGTAAGTTCATACTGTACATTCTTATGCTCTCTTTTATTATTTATTGACACTTTCCCTTGTGAAGTCATTTTTTCCATAACACAATTTAACAACTGCACGATATTTCAATATATAAATGTGTCATAATTTAAGCTTCCCTAAGTTTGGACATATATGTTACTTTTACATTTTTCACTATTATAAATAACATTTTGAGAAGCAAGCTTGTACATATTCTTGTGCGTATCTCTGAAAATTCCCTAAGGTAAATTTCTAGAAATATAATAGCTAATACAAAATCATACACATTTTTAAGTCTTTTGATATATACAGCTAAAATGCCCTCCAAGGAATGCTGTAAGAGTTCCATTTCTAAGTAGCTAACAGTTCTTGCCTCATCATGAACTTTATAGCATTTCATCGACAGCCAGTGTTTATAATATTGGCAGTTCTTTACAGGTATCCTCAACGTATACCTGCATAGCATACTTAACCACATTGAAGTTGTATTTTTTGTTAAATTTGTTAAATTTTTGGTATCTTCCTTGTAGGTTGCTACCAATGTGAAGAAAAAAAATTTCTAAAACAATCTCTTGAAATAAACTTTGATAAGACGTAACACAAAAGCTAAACACCCGAGGCAGGAGAATGCTATTTTCTTGGGATGTACCTTATTCTAGCCATCTTTTTAACAATTATCTGGTTCAAAACAGTGTTGATTGAAACTGATGGCTAATCTTAATAACTTCTATTGTGAACATCAGCAAGGTCAACATTGTGCTACTTGTGCAGTTTTCTTATGGTAGTTGAGGTATCAACAGATTTTATGTGGATTCTCTCTCTTCTCTCTCTCTCTCTCTCTCTCTCTCTCTCTCTCTCTCTTCTCTCTCTCTCTCTCTCTCTCTCTCTCTCTCTCTCTCTCTCTCTCTCCTCTCTCTCTCTCTCTCCCTCTCAGAACTATCTGATCTCCTCTCTCAGAACTTGATCCCCCCCCTGCTAAGCAAGTATGCAAAATGCAGTGCTACTTAGCATTGGAAATCCCATATCTGGTGCCAAGAGGTTCATAAACATAGTGGATGAACCCCTCGTGTCAAAAGTGACACTATTTAACAGCAAGTAAGAATAGCCTTCGAGATGCTTTGCACCTGGAGTTGTTCCACTGCATGGGAACAGAACATTCATGATGGTTGTAGTAGTAACACTAGATTCTGGAAAGACAATCTACTTTCAGTCTGCAAAGTAAACTAAAGGGAATGGCTGCTCACACATGGTCCTGATGCCACCGACATAAGAAACACAGCAACAGGAGCAGTGAAATAGGAATTCGGTGGCAGATGGAAAGGTCTGTGGGAAGTGTCCACCCAGCTTTGTTTGGCCCATATTCTGAAACAACTAGAATAAATACTTAGTGTCATAATTTATACGCATATCAGTACCAATAAATCAGAATCATGCAAACAGTCATGTTTATTATATCCTTGTTGCTTAATATTCATGACAGTAATTTATTTTTATAGTACAGTTTCACTGTTCTCTCCACCATTGCTTTGCATTTAAGTCTGGCAAGTTGTATTAGCAGGAGTTCAGGTAACCCTTTGAAGACTGCAAATGTTCACTAGCACAATCAAAATACTTCATTTGCTCATTTAACTTTCCCCTTCCTCTCTCGTAAACTTTTAACTATAGACATTATAGAGGTGTCTATAAATTATATACTGGTGTCAGATTGACATATAGAAATTATGAAAACTAGAGTTGGCATACGTCTCTGAAGGCAGCTGTATAACGAACGGAGCTTAAAAAACAGATAAGGGCATTTGGAGAGATGTTAAGCGGCTAATTCTTAAATTTACTGTCAGCAAAATGGGTTAAATTAAATGCACTTTCCACCTCTCTTATTCATCTATTGACCAATTCTTCCCACGCCCCAATTCAGCAGTCTATTGCTACTCATTACTGTGCATTGTGAAAGGAGGGATTATATGAAGAAACCACCCCAAAGCATGTTACGTTTTTATATTCAACAAAGACGTCAAACATTTTTTTTTTTTTTTAAAGAGGACTATCATCGAGGAGTGTGAGTGAACATGGTATCAATATTTTAACTATAGCTTGGCTTTTTCTATTATGAATATGATGGGTTGAAATAATGAATTTATTTTATAGACGCCATGAATATACATTTCTAGCACATGATATGAAAGGCGAAGGCTTCAGTGTAGTCCTGTCTTCCAATTAAATAACGTATATGATGAAAGTTGTGAAAAACTTTATGATATTATTTCTTAATTAACTTGCTGGAAAATGTAACAAGGACGTAGTGCCTTATTTCTACGTACCCTGTAAAGCATTTCCTTCTTCATGTGCTGGGTGTGTTTAAAGTTCACTGGTGCTTAATTTTATTTTTAAAAGTTTCTCCAGTGATCCAGGTAGAGGAATGAGCACCTATAATGTTGCCTTGGATACAGAATGCACTACAAATTTTTGTCGATTTCATTTTAAATTGAATAGTCAAGAGAGAAGCCTTTCTTAAATAATGAAGTTTTGAGACCATGTAGATGTAGAGACATTTATCCACTAGTTTCCTCTTACTAGTTCTTGACAACATACCGTCTTTCTCCGAACCATATTTAAGTCTACTAACTATCTCATTCTTAAGTAGACACTTATTATCACTCTGTCCAAATTAGGCAAAAGTGATAGTGTCATGGTTAAGAGAAACGGCTTTAGAATCTTCCAGTTCTGGGTTCAAATCTCAGCTCAGCAACTTCTCAGCTGGTAGCCTTAGGCATGCCGTTAAGTTTTTGTTTCCTAAATTGAAATGATGGGAATAATAGTATCCACCACAAACAAATGTTACAAATATTAACTTAAATGGCAAAATGTACAAATAGCACTTGGCAAGTGAAATATGGTAGGATATCATAAACTGAAAACTGTATTTATATGGACAGTTCCAGGGCTCATATCTATCTATCTATCTATCTTAATATTGCTCTGTTAGTTTACAATATTTATAATTCAAATTTATTCTAAAAATTGTCCAAAAGTCTAAAGAATGCTGCTTTGTAATATTGGACGGCCTTTTTCTACAATTCTTCTTACTGGCACGGTTTTCAAAGTTTTCCCCCAAATGTTATACATAGTTATCTCTCATTGCTCCATTGTTCCAAATGGTCTTCCATTCTGTGCTACGTGGTCTTAAAATGTATGAGGACCTGGATTTGGGCAGGGAAAACAGTGTTCAAATTGCAAATGTCATAATACCAAGCAGAAGGCTGAAGGATAGGACTGAAGGATTTATACTTAAAAACTTGGGTTTTGGTCCCAGTTTTAGTTGTGATGTGCCTCAGGTGAATAAGTCTTCTGAACATGCAAAACTTAAAACTGAAAGGCAAACTCCCTTGCTGGTGTTATTGTCTTGACAGCCTGGGATCAAGAGGAAATGAGCACAATTGTGCAGAGCTGCATGCATATTTCTGCATGTCGGCTTAAAAATGCACCAACTTAATATGAGAATGAAATGGGTAAAAGTGACACCTGGGACTTGAAATTCAATTTCAGACACCAACAATATAATTAACAAATATTAATAAAGAGCTAATTAAATCTTGTATTGAAATAATAGGAAAACATTGTCGGAATAAAGGAGGAAACTTTATCCTGCACTGATAAAGTTGTACATCTAATATACATTAGGTTGGTGCAAAAGTAATTGCGGTTTACAGAGGGTAAGGGGTTGGGGGGTGGGAGATGAGGGTAAGGGGGATCAAATATATGGTGATGGAAGGAGAACTGACTCTGGGTGGTGAACACACAATGTAATTTATAGATGATGCGATACAGAATTGCACACCTGAAATCTATGTAATTTTACTAACAATTGTCACCCCAATAAATTAAAAAAAAAAGAGATATGTTATATAATCAGAGAACTAAAAAAAAAAAAATTGCTGTTTAAAAAGATTAAAAATAATTGCAAAAATCGCAATTACTTTTGCACCAACCTACCAATGAAGTATGTTTTCTGAATATTTTTGTAACCCGCCCCCCAATTCATATGCTGAAGACCTAATCCCCAGTATGATGGTATTGGAGGTGTGGTCGTTGGGAGGTAACTAAGTTTCAATGAGCTCATGAGGGTGGGGGCCCCATGATAGGATTAGTGTGTGCTTGAAGAACGCTGAACAGGATTGGAGCTTATAGTTTAAATATTTTCAAATGTTAAGGAACTGTTAGAAAAACTTGTTGTTTGGATTCTGGCATTGACTGATGTGATTTTTCTAGTTATGTTCAAACTGGTCTGTCTTTCCCCTTTGCGGAGAGCTCTGGGTCTTCTGCTTGGCTAACACTGCTCCACATTGTCCAGGGGTCCAGCTCTCTGACGTCCTGAGCATTACAGATTGAGCACAGGGATGAGGGTTTCTTTCTGTGTCTAATAATTGCTCAGGATCATTTCATTTTTTTTTTCCTAAAACATTTTCCTAACAGAGCACAAAGGAATAGAAAATCTCTGACAAAATATTTCAGTGAGGTAATAAATAGTTCCTTCCTAGGTGCCAATTAGATATTCAGAGAATATACACAAAATGTGTCAAAGAACAATCTTACTATTGTGTGTCGAGTTAGGGGCCTGGAGGAGGAGCTCAAAAGATCGTTGATTTCATCTGTTGGTGAGACAGTATCAACCCACAACTAGCACAACAGATGGCACTAATTAGGTCTGCCCATCCGTTACTTGGCAGAAGAATAGACTGAGATCTGAAAGAGTCAACCTTACATCCGCTGGACACTCAAGTGAGAAGAAAAAGAGAAAGGGGCCAAGAGCTGATTGGTTAGACAGTAATCATGGACTCAGAGCTGTAGGCATTGACCTTTTAGAATTTCAGTTTTCTGAAAAATAAAGGTGTGGTATGAAATAAAATGGGGGGGGCTGCACATTTAAATAGACAATGAAAGGAGGAACCCTCAGAATTATCCAATATCACTATTTTATCGCTCGTGGATTTTTAAAACTATATGTGTGCTTTTATCTTCCAAACATATTACTTCTACTCTTAAAACCCCATGCTGCTCCTTCATTTCTATAAAAGTGTATCCATTTTCCATGTTTTTGTTTCCCAAAGTGTAGATAAAAATGTTTGAGTCAATCCTTAGGGAAAAATTCCATTCTCCAAAGCACACGGCAATTCTCAGCGAGGATATTCTGATGTTCCAACCAGAGCAGTATTCTCTCAGGAAATTTGTAGTACTCCAGCAGACATCACATCGAAAGTTTAACTCCCCAGAACAATTCAGGAGTGAGCCAAATGAGGAAATGGCGCATTTCAAGGAGCCCATGATAGTCCTAGAAGCTATTCAAATCAATTCCTTTATTGACAGAGAAGTGGAGAACCAAAGACAGATGGGTGAACGGATGAGATCATGTGACTGAGTATGAGCAGATCAGAGAAAGCAGGGAAAGGCAACCGTTCTCCCTCCAAACCAGGTTTTGAAATAGCTCAAGGGATGTTCGTGTGAAAGTTCTCTTGAGATAAATGTAAAAATCAATCAATCAATCAATCTACCTTTTTAAAAACTAATATCATAAGTTATGAGAGCTGAAAAGATATAATGAAACATCTCAGGTTTGGAAAACGAGAGGTGTGCATGTGCGTGTCTGTGTCCCTGTGTCTATGTGTGCGTACGAGAAGGGATACTTGTTGAGTATGGGTTAGCTGATAAGTCTTTTAACGTTTTTTCTCAGTGAGAAAGGTCTACAGTGTTCTAAATATTTGCACAAGCTGGTGTATAGCCTGTCCCGCCACACCCTAAATTCCTCACCTATCAATGAGTCTATGACCCTCACAAACAGAAACGGGGTACACTGTCAGCAAGGTAGCTAATTTCCTAACTGAGAGAAGGCATTATTTTGGAGTTGTCTCTTCTGGTGTCACTGTGACTGTCACAGACTTACTAATATTTAATAGAAACAAGGTAGCATCAGGTTGGAGAAAATAGCCTCTGGGCTATTATTAAGATGTATGTTCTAGAATAAAGTGACAGGCTTTGGATTAATCAAGTGAGGTTGCACCTGGGAACGTGTGGCAGAGCAAAGGAGAAATGTCAAGAGATAAAGAAAGAAACTGGGAGTCCCTAGATCATTTATTATCCTACACGTATTTGATGCTGTGTGGAATTCTAGAAACAAATATTAAAGCAGAATAAAGATAGCCACATGTGTCACTTAGGACAGCTTTACTGGTGAGTGGAAAGGCTTGTGAGAGAGGACAGAAAGGTCATCTGAGAGTGCTGTGTAAGGGTAGTCTGATTGTACTCTGATTTAATGATAGTAGCTAATACTTACTGAATACAAAGTGCCAGGAAATCTGCAAGTGCTTTGTCATCATGAGCATTTCATTAAATTCTTTACGATCCCCATGGAGTAGATACTATTTTTATGTCCATTTTATAGATGTGGAAATTGAGATGCAGAGAGGTTAAGAACTTGCTCAAGGTCCTCCAGGTAGTAAATAGTGGAGTCAAAATTTGAATGGAGGTGGTGATGTGCCATGCAAGTAGAAATTTTGGCTTAGCTGATGAGAGTAGACCTCATGGAGAAGCTGACCTGCGAATGGCAATCTGGGGATGTGAACCGGTAGAGACAATGGGCAGTCAAAGACCCTCAGTGTCCCTGGGGTATTCAATGAAGAGCCAGGCGACCATTGGACTTGAATGACATGGGCAAGGCAAGAGAAGTGTGGGCCCTCGGATCATGTAGGGCTTTGAAGACCTCGCAAAGAATCTGGCTTTACTGCAAAAGGAAATGGCAAGTCAGTTGCATCATTTGCCTTTCTCTATAATTAGGGCCACGCTGGGCTGAGTGAGAGAAAAACATTCACTGGGGAAGTAGGAGAAGCCGTTCTCCTGTAGATGTGCCCAGAGTCAGAGTTGGGAGTGGGTGGGCAGAAATTCTTTTGGAAGTAACCTGAGTTGTGATCATAATGTGGTGTTGGTGTCAACAGTGAGAGTGTGAAATGAGGCAGGTGTCTCACCGTAACAGGAAAGGCCACAAACCTTCAGTTTCATTAGGAGTTACTGACGCAGTGCGCCTGGTAACAGGCAGTGAAAACCAGGCACTGAAATCTACCGTTAGAGGAATGGATCATGATAACTGTTTTCTACTGAGGTATTGAGGAGAAATTCTGCATTTTCTTATATATTTTTTTTAAAGTATGTCGTTTCAGTGGGAGCCGGGATGCGCGGGAAGCTGACTCATGAAAGCTGACTGGCTGATTGCTCAGCTTGAAAGTTAATTGCTTAGAAAAAGTGACCTTTTAAGGATATGGAAGAAAGGAGTGCAAGTAAAAGAAAAGTTTTAAGGAAAAGCAAAAAGACAAGCACCACATTTTCAATGGTACTGATGTCTTACCACTCAATTAATTTCAGAATCAAGGCCCAATTTTAGTTCTGAATCACCTTCTAGTTTTACTTACAAAGGACTTTTCATTAAGCCAAATTAAGTAGATCGAGGTCCAGTTGTTTATTATCTAGCAGTAAAGCATTCCTACAAAAAGACACCTGTGCAAGCCATTTGGCTCTAGTCAACTATTTTTTTACAATTTAATTATGAATATAATTAGAATGAGTTAAGAGACAAGCTAGGCATCAGCCATAAAATTTCTGGTTTGCTAACACACACACACACACACACACACACACACACACTTATTCAAAAGCAAGCACAAGAAAAAACCCGCCAAGTCTGTGAGAATGTTAGCGTGCAGTGGACACTTTAGTGGAAGGGGGGTATTTGTAAAATCTACCTTTATTTTAATTTCCTTGAAATGGGGCAGGAGGATATTTTATACTGTATTATTTTTACATCTCTGGTTTCTTTGTGGTAACCCTTCAAACCCTGCTTTTTATTTTCTCTAGTTTTAAGGCAATTTATCACTATCATGCTTTCATGTTTAGCAACTGTTTGTAGTCAAGTGCCTTGCAAGCTCTGTTTCTTTTCTCCATAGAGTGTCATCATGGAATTGATGATGCATCAAAAATAGTTTGACCAAAGGGCAAGATAAGTCAAGAGTAAAGAAAATATTTGCAAATACACTTGACTGGCTTTTTTCCCCCAATTAGTTATTGAAACTATAAAGGTAAAATAGCATGTGGCCATAGAAAAAAACACACCAGGACATGCAATAGATACTTCCTGCCATACTGCATTGTCTTTAATTTAAATCATTTTTATATGAGGATTGTGTGACTGACAGATATACAGGAGTATGAGTTATATTTAAGAATAAGCATGGGGTAGGCTCTACCTTTGGTGACTGTAACAGACTGCATTTAATGGTGCTTAGGCAATTTATGGATACCATTTCTCACAATTAGTTTATTGCTTAATTAATCAGTGTTTACAAAAACTGGGCATTAAAAAATACATTGTTTTCTGATGCATGTGTGACTACCGCCTTTAATTGAAGATGTATATGCTACATTATTACGATCTCCGTTTATCATTGGCTTGCCTAATATCTAAGTACTATACACATACATACATATATATATATGCACATATATAAAATAAACATGACATATATGTAACAACCATTTATATATAATATTTACTTAAGAGAAGCTGGAAAAGATGACAAGGAAATTAATATTGGAACCATAAGGTTGTTTTGATCAGGGAGTTAGCATTGATTGCGTTCCCATGGTAGGAGTTATATAGAACATTACTCAGGAGCAGGAATTGAAATAATTATTTTTGTACACAAAAGGAAACTTTGGAAACTTAGAAGACAGCAAACTAACAAATACAAACTCCCATGCTCAATTATGGGCACCAAAGAGCTGAGGCGAATAAGGTGACCAAAATGAAATTAATCCTTGACTAAACAAGCTTTGGTCCTGCCTTGAGTCAAATCTCTAAGCCTATTTATCACACATAATAGATAACACTCTTATAAGTAAATGCATGAGGTCATTTTTTTCTTTACTTTCATATCCTCTACTAATTAATCTATAGTTTAACTCTCATGTCAACTCTGATGATTATTTGGATTTGAGAGAAGGCATACCCAAATTGATGGACTAAGAGCATCTGTGACATGGAGGTGGAGCAGGTGCTACCTGTAAGAACTACGAGAGAGAAAAACACGCAGGCAGAAAAATGGATCCACATATACAGAGGGTGCCAAAAAAAAATGCATACACATTTTAAGAAAGGAAACAAAACTATTAAAATTGTGATGCTCAGTATATACCGATAACAAAAGATGAATGCAAATCATGTGTGACTTCTGCAATTACAAGAGGGGCTTGAAGTGGTTACCATCAGCATCCAGACACTTCTGATTACAGTGAACTACTGCTTGAGCAATGCTGACCAAAGTGTCCACTTGTATACATTCTTTTGGCACCCCCAGTATGTGCACACCTCAAGTCCCAGAGTCTGTGAATATGTTACAAAAAAGATTTCGTCAATGTGATTAAGATAAGGACCTTGAGATGGGGAAAGTATCCTGGATTATACCGGTGGGCCCGATGTAACCATGACGGTCCTTAAAAGTGGAAACTGGAGGCACACAAGAGTCAGTGGGAGGTATGATGGTGGAAGAGGTCATGTAATGTGTTGTCATGTGACTGCTGCCTATGAAGGTGGTGGAAGGGAACCACTAGCAAAGGTTTGCACAGGCGGTCTCCTGAAGCTGGGAAAGGCAAGGAAGTGGGTTCTCCCCTCCAGCGTCCAGAAAGAAACTCAATCCTTCTAATGCTGGTTTTAACCCAAAGAGACCAAGTGACAGACTTCTGTCCTACAGAACTATAAGACAATAAATCACTAAATTTTAAGCCACTGTGTTTGAGATAATTTGTTATGGCAGAAATAGAAAACTAATACACATGCCTTCTAGGAAACAGTGACTCTGAGTGGCTCCAACTCAGAAAGCAGAAAGAAATCCCTGGCTGAGCACCCTGAAGCAGTCCATTCAATATGAATTAGAAAGACAGAAGACTCCAGAAGGAGGCATCCTGGAAAAATAGGACTCTGTACAATAGTGTCAGAAAGAGTAAGGACATTATAAAAGAAAAAAGAAAAAAAAAAAAGCAAGGACAAAGAGAAGCAATTACAATCTCCAGAAAAAGAAATAAATAAATACAAAATCTACACAGGAAAATCATGATCTAACTACAAACGGAACCAAATGTGGCCAAGACTTTAAGCAATTTTGGGAGTGGAATAAAATAGATTCTATTTGACCTCGTGAGAAATATTGTTTGAGAATTGTAGAGATTGTGACAGTGAACTCAAAGAGAGGAAATCTTTTGAATCCACTAGGACAGGCAGTGTTATAGACTCATAAAAACGCAAATGTAAATGCTGTTTATTAGTTTTCTAATTGGTCAAACCACTGAAGACTTAGAACAACCACTAAAATTTAAAGGAGTTAATGACCAATGACCATGAAGAAGGAAAGAGAGGTAAAGGGAAAGTGGAAAGTAAAATACATTCACTTTACAACAGGAAGTTAGGAGCTAGTGATTAATGTTGATGAAATAAGAAATAGGATTATGTGTATTATTTAACATCTAAATATAATAACATGACTATCAAATTTTGGAGGAAGTCAAATAGAATAAATCAATTTTTCATATTAGGTGTTATCCATAACTGATAAGCCAAGAAGTAGATATGTTATCCAGAGTTATAAAGGTAACCAATAGAAGAGATTAAAACTGAAATAGTTAAATGAGGTTCCTTTTATGAGTAAGCCTGGGCATGTGAAGTGGTAGGGCCCAATCCATCACTTTTCATCATAAACTCCTCTGTAAAATTTGATTTGTTGCATATTGTAATTTGATACATGTGAAATACTGAAAAAAAAAAGAATAATAATAATACTTAAGCTTGAAAGTGTTACTCATATGAAAGAGGAAAATAATGTGTATATCTAAATGATTTTCAAAACGGTATCGATGATCAATTAGTTATAAAAAAATAGTCGAGGGTTAAAAATGGACGCAGATAGGGCAATATTTAAAGCCTTGATGACATTAGTATCTAGTAGTAAATATTGAAACATTATTCACTCTTGGAAAGCTCTATTTTTAACCTAAAACCCAAAACTAAAATTTTTGATCATTTAATTTAATTCTAACCTTGGTTGAAAAAAAAGAGATAGATACGCTTGTGGTCTTACATAGACTGATAGAGGACTTATAGGTCTTATATAGGGTAATGTAACAGTCAGATATTTGGCAACAGTTAGTTACTTATTTTTCGAGTAAGATTTCTTTTAGATAAACATTCCCAGAAAGGCAATGTAGGATGATGGAAAGTATTTATGTTTTAGAGTCTGAAGTTGAGTGCTAAGTTTAATCTTTTGAGCCATGTGAACTTGGGAAATATTTTGTGACTTACTTTATTACTCTGAAAAATAAATGTATTTCAAATCGTTTATCTAGCATCTGATATAGAATAAGGAAAACGTTATTTTATTTAATTCTCATAAACTTATTAGCTAGAAATTATTTTCCACACAACTTTTCCACTTTTCCAATAGCTGCTGCTTTGTTATTCTCAGGAAAAAAAAAACACCAAAAACTAATGAGATAATTGTAAAAAAGCAATGAGTTTTGAGTTTTTCTCCTTTCTTTCCATCTCCCAGGAATTTTGGGAAAATGCAGATAATCAAAATAGAAAAGACACTGATTTGTGTCTCTTTTCTTTGGATCTGTAGAGTTACCAGAAAAAAAAACATTGGGGATAGAGGTAAACTTAATACATTTCCTAGGATTTCAATGTACTGGAAATGTCCAGACCCCTGCAGGTCTTTACCCACAGGTTGCATCACCTGTCATAAAACTCTATAGTTGTGTTTTTGTTCCAAGTTCATATTTACTGTACTAATAATGCCGTTAGCACAAGTCATTTCCAGGGAATTAGTCATTGCAGTCAGTGGGTTAAATCCCCATGAAAAAACCTGCAGGTGACCCAGTTGCACTGACCTTAAGTATAGAATTTCAGATCAATAACTACAGTACTTGGATCCTGAAATATAAAACAATCTCTAGTGTTTTCGTTACCCCAGTGGGTGTTATCAGACAGGGGATCACTATGGCAATTGCAGGTTCTTCTCATATTAATATTTGCTTGTGGTCCAAAAAGAAACAATTTTAAAAACTAAATGCCTTCTGTTCTTTTTTTCTTGGAATATGTAATGATGACTTTCAAACATATAAAGAAAATTAACAGTAATTCAAATAGCACAAGTAGTCATTAATTGCTTGTACATGAAATAAAATTTCCTCCTCAGAGATAAAGCGTTCCAGTTGGATGTAACATTCCTTTGGTCTAATCACCTTTTAAATCTATCATAAAAGGGTAACAAATCTCTCAATTCGGGATGAAGTAAAAATGTGATGCCTTCACAAACTGGGCTTGGGGGTAGTGAGACCGGAAAGGGATATCATGCTATAACTACAAGAACCATATCATTGCCTGGCATGGTATTCTGCTAGTGTTTAAACCAAAGAACAGAAACCACTTCAAGTATATACACCAACAGAGCAAATCATTTTGACGCAGAGCATTGGTTACCCATGTGATGAAGAAGCCCAGAACCAAATAAAGAAGACAGAAGTAACCATGAGACCAGCCATTTCAGGAAGCCACGACCAGGACGGAGGGGCCAAAAAAGGAGGAGCCACATCGTAAGATGGAAGCTGGAACCAGATGGCCCTCTCCAGCCAATGCCAAGGCCATGGAGGGGACGCATTCTCAGACAGAGAAGCTCCCTGAAGCATGTGGGCAAAGGTGAAGGGGTGGCTGCCTTTTCTGTCCCCTTTCCCTGCTATCTACTGCTCGTGGCTTCCACTGGCGGCCATAGCAGGAGAATAGCCCTCAGAGCACCCGTGAAATACAAGCTTCTTATGGTACAGAGCACAGAGGTGAGGGATGAAAATGGCCGAAGAGGCCCATAGTCCACATACCTGGTCACCTCCCCTGTGAATTTACTTTACCTGCTTGATTCCCAGTTTATTCCTTTTATAAAAAGCCAGGAACTTGTGGACAGGTCTGTTGAGCTTCTCACTATAGATTTTATAGGAGGTAGTGAGAGCTATGATAATGCTTAACCCCCCTCTGTCTTTATATTTATGTTTTCAAAGATTAATTTTTTTTTCTCAATTGGTGCACAGTGGGGTAAAAGTACCTCCTCTTGTGTGTTTTTCCCATTGCCAAGGAACTACGTGGCCATTCTCCCATTTCTTAAGAACTACATTTTCTATGAACTACAACCTAGAGCTGAGTTTAGAACACAGGAACTAACTTCAAGGTGATGCCAGAAATATATAAGTTAGTAAACACAGGCCTCTGTCCAGCATCATAACATATTTCTCAGATATAGTACCCTGTCGCTTAGTCCCTCCATTTTACTTATTAATAAATGAAAAGTACTATCCTGAGTTAGGTAAGTCACGGTTGCTCAGCTTGACTCTCCTTGCTTGAACAATGAAGGAAAAGTCTCTTGTCTCTTCACGTCTAGATTGCTTTCTCAAATACAGTTTGTCTAGAGAAACATTGTTAGCATTCACACGATCTCTCACTTTTTGTTTTGTTTTGTTTTGTTTTTGTTTTGGTTATGTTCTGCATAGTTTTTTTTTTTTCCATCCTTTTCTTTTTTTTTTTTAATTTATTGGGGTGACAATTGTTAGTAAAATTACATAGATTTCAGGTGTACAATTCTGCATTACATCATTTTAACAAGCCTTTTCTGAGGACCATCTCATTCAGTCTCACTATCATCCATTTTATGGGTGTCGGCAATAGCTTCCCATCTCGGTTTTGCCTTGTTCTGATAATGGCGGTGCTTCCAAAATTCTGTCCAGTCTGGACCTGAGTCTTATGACAGTACAGAGATCGTCCTACTGTTTATGGGAATTCAAAGAATGTATCCTCACCTGGGTTCTGAGGACCTGTTTCCCATATCTCTTAAGCAAAGGGAAAGGCTGGCTTAGTATCTTTAGAATCGGGAGAACTAAGGGAAGCTTAAATGATGGCTCTTCCAGATCACAGCCCTCAAATCAGCACATGTACAAGTATCAGCTACCAAGTAAGATCACTTCACTTCAAAGTATGGGGACCATGATGTGAAATTTGTATGACTTCTTTAAATATACACAAAGATAGGTGCCCAAATGCAAGCCTCCCCCATTTCCTATCAGAACACTGTCCTATAATTGTGAGGGATCTTTCCTGCTCACGTGTTCCAGGACAGAATATCAGAATAAGCTGTTATAGAAATGCATGCATGTTTATTCTTTTTGTTTATTCCTTCTTCTAAAAAGAAGTTCAGAGGGACTGGAAACTATAAAATACCATTCATTCTTCCTGAGAAGGAGAGGAAGCATGAAATGAAATGCTATGACGGGATAAGAGCTCCAGCTTCACCTCAAAACCCATAGTTAAGACACTGCTCCTATATTCAACAACAAGACGACCTGAAATTGTGAGCAGGCAACAAGAGAAACATCTTGGGAGAAGAAACTCTGCTTTATTCTTCTTGATATCACTTTGCCGGAGCTTTAAACAAGTACGAAGACTTTTGTGAAATAAAACACAGAATAAAGGGCACATTGAAGGGCTGTTCTCCAACATGGGCTCCCCAAATCCCCACTCCCACTGATGGAAACATGGCACACACCACCAGCTAAGATCAGACCTCCTAAGTAGAGCATTTTTTTTTTCTTGGAGATTTTTCTTGTTTGGACTTTAATTAAGCTCCTGCTAGGCTTGTAAGCTTTTTAATTTTACCTTTCTTGTTTTTTTCTTTTTCTTCCTTGAATCAGCTTACTTGCCAGGAAACTTTTTTTCCAAGCTGTCACAATTACAGTAAGTGTACCCTAAGCTATTCAATTCAGAGATAAACTAGTAGTTGCTTCTCCAAGAATCAATAGCAGAAGTTTCCTTGCATTTAGAGAAATTTTCATTCATTCATTCATTCATTTTTACTTCAGTGTATGTATGTATGTGTTTTATGGATGAGAACATAATAGAAAAGGAACCTTCATGAAGTGTATAATGACTACTGGCCAGTACCTCAACCTCTCAAAAAGTCACCAGTTTAACAGAAGACACTTTGCCATCACTTAATTGAATACTCACACTGCTTATAAGCAAACTGTAGCTGACTATTTAGTAATATTGGGGGGTGAAAGGTGAGCGAGCCAAGAGAAGGTGCTGCCTCATTTGATGATTTAACACCTCTTTGGTGAAATGTAATATTTAATTCACTAAGAGGTTCTTTTTAAAGATCCCTTTGTACTTAGTTGAATTTACACAAATCTGAAAGTATAAAGATAGAGGCTGGCGGATACCAAAGGTGACCCCTTTAAAACAGATTCCATGAGAAGCTATTTTCATTCGAGGAGGCTTGGTTGAAAATCGGCCACTCTAAATAGAATGCCGTATTCTTTCTTTTTTTTTTTTTCCTTATTTAAGAAACAGAAACCAAAAAGACAAAAAAATAACCCTTAGATACTATTACAGGGCCCGAAATAAAAATAAGCCATCAAAAACACAAACACTAAAATGAAAGAAGTGGAGCATTGGGGATATTATTATCTCTATGATTGCTATTATCGTCATTCTTATTATTTACTTAATAATTCCACGCTGCCAGCTTATTCCACTAACCGCTCCTGTGTGTGAGTTACTTACTGATCGCTTCCAGAAACCGCTCAAAGAAGCTGTAAGGGAAGAGCGGCTCAGGCAGCTCCCGGAAAAACATCTTCAGTGCTCCGGTGACAACGTGGATGTCCTCCCACTGGCTGTCGTCCAAATTCAGCTTCTCTTCTGGGAAAACACGAGGAGAAATGGAACAACTGGTTTTAATGAAACAATTACAAGACACTAATTATTATGTTAATGTTTGCCTACTATCATCAGCAACCGTTAACAACCTTCTGCACCTAGAGGTTTGGTGCTGTGCATGTTTTTTTTTTTTTCCCTTCCCTTTTTCCGTAGGAAGGGAACATTTTCAATGGAATACCATCTGTAGGAATGCAGCTAACAAAAAAACAAGAGACACAAAGAGACAGTGCCATTGACACAGTATGTCAGATACATTTATTCCCATAATGCATCAGTATGAAAATTAGCATCGCAGCTCAATGTGATTCAAAGCTATTTGGTTTTGAGGCCGAGGGGCTAAGAGTTGCCAATGATGGCCGGCTCAAGGGACCGGCCTAAAGGCCTTGCTGAGCCAACAGGAGACATATGCTAAACATGGCAATAGAAAATGAGTTATTGCTTTACATGTGTTAGCCTTGCTATGTACAAGGGAATAATGGGTAACACTTTTCTCCCACCCACACCCCCCCTTTTTTTTGCTGAATATAAAGTCAGCAAGGAATAGAATACTGAGTGAGAAAGGATATTAATTCCTTCTTACTGCTTCAAAAATATCTTTTTTTTTTTTTTTAGTTTTCATCTCAGCGAGGAAAATGTACCCAGCAACAATATTAGACAGACCCCTGTTGGCCTGCATAGGCTATGCAAAGCTGTCAAAAATTATAACACACTGAAGACAAACCACAAGTGCTTACCAACTCCTTTTACAAACAACGGAAATACTTGCCTGGGAAGCTTGAGTGAGTTGAGACATTTAAATATTAAAGAAAATAAATGCCAAAAATGAAGTTTTTAGAAGAAATAAAGAGATGCTGTGCAATTGTTGGTTTTGTTTTGTTTTGTTTCTTCCCTTTTGGCCTTCAATATGAACGCCTGGAATCATTTTCACCCAAGGAGTGGATATAATCAAGTCTGAAAGTGACAGCTTTACATACAATTAAAAGGACGCAAGACACAAAAGCAAGGCTGCTGATCCATAGTATTTGTCTTTCTAAACATGTGACATGAAAAAAATTGTGGATTCTGGGCTTAATGAAAACTAAAGCTAATCAGTTTAGACACCCTGAGGATTAACTGAAAAGCTGAATATCCTGGCAAGAACTTAACAGGTATTTTGGTCAACCGGAATTTTGTTTCTTTACCAATATATTGGTCTCACATTCACATGCCCTATGTTGTCAGTTTTACTAACTCAGAGGAGAATTTGAACCAAAAATATAAGAAAAGCTGAGAATTGTCACCATAGGGAATCTCTGCATGCGCTGTTTTGCTAATAGCGTTCCTGTCCTTTTAAAAATATTAGACGAAATCTTTATCAGATCTTTCTTTCTAAATCTATTTCCAGGGCTACTAAGTGACGGTCCTGCTCAACAGAATGTTTGCGGTGAGAAGGACTGAAGGTGGATCTGTGTATTTCAGATGGGCTATTTATTTTTCTTCCTTTTCAATCTTCATTTTTACCTCAATCATAACACAATAATATGATCTACAACAAAATCAGCAGAGGAGACCTTCTTTCTGCCCTGCAATCATTTTTGATTGATTGTATTTCAACAATTAGTCTTTTATTTGGTTACACACTATTGAAAGAGGACGACAGCATCTTAGCAGGCCAGCTTTAAACAGTCAACTGTTAACAATAGCATCAAAAAGGGAGACATGATGGGGTTTACTGTCACTTTAAAGAACGGGGTTTTCACATTGTTGAAATCTGTCAGATATTTTGAAATGTCCCTCTCACTATGGTGCCACACCCCCTGCGTGCCCTCATAATAAAATTGGTTTTACTCCTGATTAAATCATTTTCTCCCTACCCACTACCATACTCCTCATAATGGACCTGAGCGCTCTACAGCTGGTGTTCTTCCCATGGTACCAATTCTTACTTTATCTTTTAAGCACTTTGCTGCTAAGATCTCATGCAGAGTGCTTATGTTTTGTTAAGAGCTTCATTCTTAGAGAAATAGCTTAACACATGTTCTAAAAATGTTGTACAACTTATTGCTTAAAACACATTTAGAAAATGTGTAAGTACTGTAGCTTTGGCACTGAACTTTAAGTGGAAACCTAAACACACACACACACACACACACACACACACAACTATCTCTACCAAAAATTGATCAGAAAAGTCCAACATAAGAAGCCATTCTGATACATAGGTTTGAGATTGTCAAAGGAAAGTGTTCAGGTACAACAGAATCATTTCATCTTGAGCAAGGAAACAATAACAAATAATTGCATAACCAAAGGCAAATACCATTGATATTACTCACTGCCACATAATCATCAGTTAATTGAAATGATTATGAAAACAGAATATTTCAATATGCATAAAAAGTTTACCAATTAATAAGTACCATTTGATTATGCCCACTAGAAATGCCATATAATATCAATATCACCCTGTGTTACTTAAACCTGCATTCCTTCTACAGATATCTATGTAGTCTTCATTTAAAATTAAAACAAAACAAAAACAATTTGTAGTCCTTTACCAAGTAGCTTAAAGAAATAACATGGCAAGTAGTTGGAAATATTCTTTTGGAATATAATATCTAATTTTTATATTAAATTTTTTTCATAAGCAACCAAGGTTAAGATTCCTTGTAAACCAGAGAACTTTAAGGCATATTTTTCAAGGCCACTGTGATTTATCTAAACATACAGTTATGTCCATATTTATATGCCTTCTCATGATTCTAGCCAGTTCTCAAGATGAAATGACCATAACCCCATTTTGGAGTTAACAGGGATCCTTACATTTGGGATCCTCCAATACATTTGTACTATTTGATAAGTATTTTCTAAGTAAATTGCTAACAGTGATGAAGTTGTATGATTCTTATGCTTCTTCCCTTTCCAGTAGAGCAGGGTTTCTCAACAATGATGCACTATTGACATTTGGGGCTGGATAATTCTTTGTTGTGGGGGTTGTCCTGTGCCTTCTTGGATGTTCAGAAGCATCCCTGGCCTTAAGCCACCTGATGCCAGTAGCACTTCTCAGTGGTGACCATGAAAACTATCTCCAGATATTGCCAAATATCTCTTGGTGGTGCAAAGTTATCCCCAGTTGAGAACCACCTCAATGAAGCCTGTAAGAGTCTATAGAAGTTGCTCAATAAATAATGATTTATGAAGTTTACTGTAGGTAGGCAGAGAACTAGAAAGCTAGATACACACATAATGACATTTCTTTACTATGACCTTAAAAGTTAGTAATTTTTATTGACAAAATAAAAACCCTGTACAGAACAAAATTCACATGACCACATTTCAGGGTGCTTTGCAATAAAAACAATAACCAACAATTATTTAGTGCTTACAGTATGCTAGGGACTCTGCTATGAACTTGACATTCATTGTCTAATATAATTTTTTCAATCAGAAAATGAGCTCAATGATATTGTTATCATCATCTCCATTTCACAGATAGGGAAAGTGAGGCCTGGGTAGATTAAGTGACTTTTCCATGGCTGACAAGTGATGAGCCCAGGACAAGGAGCCAATAAGCCCCTGAAAAACCACTATGTTCAGACTTAATCTTGGCTGGCAGAAGCTGAAAGGGAAAAGGCAAGTTAAGTGATAATTGCAAGTGGTAGTAGATTCACTATTACTTCATTTTATCCCTACATGTCTCACTTGAGACGGCTTTTACCTGTCAATTGACTGATCTTTTGTAATTACCAATTTATAGAAGGAAGAGAATCTTATATAAACAGATAGAAAACAAATTGGAATAAAAAGAAACCAAACTAGAAAAGGGGCAGAAGATGGAACAAATTGTTGTGGGGTGATGGGGTAAAGAGGAAATATGATAAGATGGGAAATGTTACACAGAATGCCAGGCCTGGATTTACCATTAATTTATTGTGTATCTGTTTATTTGTGAAATGAAGACAGAAGGATACTTGTTCGTATCAAATGAGAAAACATACCTGAAAAATATTTGGAAAGCGCTAGGAAACAAACATATCCAAGGTGCCATTATGATGGGGAAGGCGAATAAAGGCCAAAAAGCAAACTACATAAGGGATTAAGGCAATTGAAATACCGAACAAACATCATGCATAAACCATCCTGGTTATTTTAGCAGATTTACCTCAGCGTAATGTAATTTGTCATATGAAATCAATGAAAACTTTACACACTAGAATCCAATACTATGAAGAAGTCTGGTTGGATCCAGATAGCCACAATCTTCACTCTGATAATCTATGCTGGTTTCTCCAGGCCTTCTAATTAGGTTATCTTTAATTAATTTTGATCATGGCTTTGGTTTAAAGCATTGAAACAGAATTGAAGATAGGTTAAGTTCTAGAAAACAAATACTGTGTGACTTTCATGAGATTACAAAAAAATATATGTATCTAAATGTATCCAAACTAGGCCATCTTGAAATGCCCTTTCTTGGAGGGTTTTCTGTGTATTTTTATTTTAAGTAAACATGTATCTACATCAATCTAAAAACAATTTTATGTGAAAGAAAAAAAATGACAATAGCTGTTAGGAACACTCTTTCTTAAAAATAAGAACTGAAATATGGACCTTTGATAGCCACCGTAGGTCATAGTAATTTCTAAGGAAAATATCACTAATAGATTCTTTGCTGTGAGGGGCCTGCCCTCTGCATTGCAGGATATTTAGCAGCGTTCCTGGCCTGTACCCACTGGATTCCAGTACACCTTCCTCCCAGTGCGACAACCATAAATAAATAAATAAATAAATAAATAGATAAATAAATAAATATCATGAATCATTTAATCACTTTCCTCTTGTATTACTCTATAGATGGGTATAACCAGAAGTTTCCATATCAGGTCTGATTTTAACTAAACTCACTGTATTACCCCAGTGTTGGTTGACAAGTGGCTGCAGATAACTTGAACTATCCAGAATGAACAGTAACATAAGAGTAAAGAGGTACTTCCTTTTGTATTAAAAAAACAAGTGCATTTTTACCTTGTAATTTTTTCCATGGCACTTTTAAAACCTCTTTCCAACTTTTATTTCATTGCTGCAATAAAAAAAAGAGAAAAAGACACCCCGGCTTTCCCAGTATATAGAGAGAATGGCTCTGATTTCATTAATGTCGTGACAAGAACCTATTACATTGTGCAAGTCTCAGAACGGATGTGGTATCTGCTTCCAGCACAGAGGACCATTTGGAAACCTTATCTGAAAGGCCTGCTGGATACATAAAAGTCACATCATGAATGAAAGAGATGCCAGAGGGACTATAGATCTGAAAAATAATAATATGTTTGGCCATAAAATCAAACTGGAAGATTAGATATTAAAGTGGATAAAACACACTTTATCTATAAGGGGATAGCTGATTTTCAGTTTAGCATTTAAAGGGGTGTATCAAAGGAAGTTCATTGAACCATTGGACTAGCTCAACCTTTCCTGTTGTGCTGGCTCCTTAAAGTGACGGTTGATTTCTGATAGATCAGAGAGGTTCCAAATTCTCAAACACAATGATGTAAACCCTTTGCCAAAAGCAGATCTTTTCATGCTGCATTCGCAAAAGCTGCTTCCTACAATACCTTGGGTATAACATGAGACTCCAGTGAGGACATTCTTAGGGAACTAAACCAGTTGGACAGTTAATATGTTTGTTTACTTAATTTTTATGAAACCAGCATAGTTTGAATAGAAACTACATACCAGGGACTGCAGTACGTGCTTTTCAAAGCTACAGCTGTTGAGGCTGCTTTATATTCCTCAAAGGAGAGGGCTTCACCAGGTGCTCAGAAATATTACTCAAGTGAATACAGATTAAGTTCTAGACATTTTACATCTTATTTTTGTCCCATAGAATAATACTCTACTGACCTTGAAGACAAGCAGGAACCAACTCAATAAACTCGAAATGTATCACCCCCACAAATGTGTATAATATTTGTTATGGGTGGAATTGTGCCCCGCTTCCAAATTCATATGTTGAAGTTCTAAACCCCAGTATCTCAGAATGTGACTGTATTTGAAGATAGGGCCTTCAAAGAGGTAAGCCAGGGGAAATGAGGTCATATGAATGTTCCTTAACTTAATATGACTGCTGTCCTTATAAGAAGAGGATGTTAGGACACAGACACCCACTGAGGAAAGACCACGTGAAGCCACAGGAAGGTAAGAGGCCTCAGAAGAATGTAATCTTACCCACACATTTATCCTGGACTTCTAGCCTCCAGAACTGTGAGGAAGCAATTTGTTGTTTAACACCACGCACCCTCACCCCTAGCCTGTGGTACTTGGTCATGGCAGCTCTAGAACACGAATACAATGTCCAGAGATTTTCCACAGAGAAAGAGGTCATGTTCCTGGATTGTATCTAAACTTTGCCTCAATACATGGGCTATGCCACATTATGAAATATGGTAGACAACAGAGATAGCTGTTTAGGTAATTGCAGTTGAATAAAAGTAATTATCTAGATTCAGAGAAAGGGTTTGAAGCTGGAATTAGTTGCATAATTGTTTGCCTATCCAGGTTCAATCTATTTCAAATGATTTACTCTATAAACGTGTAGGATACTCTCTAGCATGGCCTCTAGACAAAGAACACAATTATGATGGTCATTTCCTTACTCATTCATTTTTCTAGCCACTGCTTCTAGAATACAAATAGTTCATTGCTACTATAGCCTGAGACACAAAATACTAGGGAACATTTCAAACATCGTCAAGAAAAACTCAGTGAAAGCCAAATCAGCTCTCTATGGCCAAGGTATCTATCAAAGAGTGAGGAAAGTGGTTTTAAATATGAAACTTTATATTCCAAAGAGACTTATTCCCCACAACTTATCATAGTAACCTCCAGGAAGCTATTAGGAAGTTTACACTGGAAAATAGTTACTTTACTGTAAGAGGAGCTGGTTGGACCTGTATATAGAATGGGCAGATTTGTCACCTAGTCTACAAAATCCAGTTTTGTGTGACCTCCTTGAAGTAGGAAAGAGGGTGGAACCAAAAAGTTACCAGAAACTCTCTAAGATGCTAAAACTTGAGAAAAAAAAAAAAGCTTTTATTTATTAATATCCAATGGGATATTTTGGCATGCCATGTTGGCTTGCTTTCTACATACTTCATGTTTTGTATATTTCTTTGGAAATCACTTAAAAAGGCCAAGACATGAAAATAATGTCATAGGCTAATATGAAATATCTTTAGTTATTTTCTTTGAAGGAGCTGGAACAGCATTCTATTGTATTCAGTACAGAAACTGAGTTGGGAACAAGAATGTCTTATTTTTATTTGTCCTCACATTTCATTTGAACGTAAATAACATAATGAATAGGTACAACTGAAACTTATGAAGCAAGCACCACAGATAGAAAGTATAACAAATGTGTCCCTGTTTTGTATATTTTTAATTTATAATGGCATAACATAAAACATCTTCCCATGATCACAACTCCATGTATAATGCAAAATGATATTATTGACATTATGCTTCTCTCCAGGCTTCTAGAATGTTTTTGTCTAGACATCTGAGGAGAGGTAGCCCTGTTCGGATTCTAAGGACCACCGCCACACCACCACCACCACCACAACAACAACAAAAATGAATTAACTTTATTTGTTGGGGTCATAAATTTTTTAGAAGGACATAGATCATGGTACCAATATATATTTCTTTAATTCCTTTCATACTCCGAGCTTCCAACACTGCCCTTATTTCCATTCAGTCAAAGGCTTTTTGTACTCTGCAGACACTATACACAATGGTTCATTTTACTTAACCATCTTCTCCAAACAGATTCTGAATTTGCTTGAATTTCATGGATGATTTCATACATTACATACTCCAAAGGGTAGAGAATCCGTAGGATTAAATTTCATTGAAGTCATTTTTGGAAGTTTCCTTCCTATCAGTTCTAAATTTTAACACCATTGCTATTTGTTCCCTCTAAGTTATATTACATTTGTAAATATCAAGCAGAAGTTCAGGTCAAGACATATCTCATAATGATACCTAGGAAATACATGTAACTAAGCCCTATAAATGCCCATACACAGATAAAATATCTTTTGTAGGTATAGGCACATATATAGATGTTACTTAATGTGCTAATTTCCTCACTGGTCTAATGAGAACTGTCATCTCTCCTTTCAAATTCTGTGTGAAAATTAAATAAAATAATATAGGTGAAAGATCTAGTACAGGCTTGTTATAATATTATTAAAAAACATATTTGGACATTATCTTCTTTGTCAGCCAGACTTTGGCAAATGTTTCCAGAATCTAATGTAATTTCTGGCTTTTATTATTCCCTTTTCTACAGTGTTGGTGTATGTGGGATTAGAATAGTATTACTTAGCAGGCTTTTTGCTAGTTTAGAAGTCTTCTGTCTGGAAATACTCCACCAGGAAAACAGAAATAAAAGGTAAACAAAATTGGTGGAATAAGACAGTGCTACCTTCATTCACTGAAACCATTTTATTCCTAGATTCGACATCTGTTAGTTGTCAATTAAAGAGAAGCTTTCTAGCAGTTATTGAGGATGATAATTTTATTTTACCAAAACGAAGAGCAGCTTTCTAGCAGTTATTGAGGATAATAATTGTATTTTACCTACACTATCTTGATTAATTTTACCTACACTATGGGAGTAGTTAAGTAACTGTTTTTACTTTGTATCACAAGAATAGCCAGAGCTCTATAAAGGGACCTGAAATAAGAGTTGGGTTATTTATAAATTTTACAACTATTTGCATAAAGTTAGACATGATAGCTAAATCTCTATGCATCAGTTTCTTTGTGAAACAACAGAATAACACTATCTTCTTAATTCTGTATCCATACAATATTCTAAGTTCAGAATAATGATATAGATTCTTTAATGAATAGATCTGTTATCAAGAACTGGTTATTTTGGTTTTTTGAATGAAAAGTTTTAGATTTTTTTTTTTTACCTCCAAAAAGCCCGCCTGTTTGACTCCAGAGGTTTCCAACATTCAAAGATACAAAGAATAAATTCACTCTGCGTCCCTTTCTAGCATAACTTTGGAGAATCATAATTCATTCAAATAATTCATAATATGGGTCGTTTTTATTACAAAGGAATTATAAAAACTAGTTGATCACAGTTGTCAAAACACTTGATAACATGATATTTGAACACTTATACTTGTTTAATATGAAAAGTGTAGTGCTTATTGTTATTTAAAAATTATTTTATTTTGAAATAGATAAGGTAGTCTCACAATTTAAAGGTAAGAATATGAGTATACCTCAAAAGTCTCTAGTCTATGCCTACTGGCCAGTTCCCATTTCCAGAGAAAACCCATATTATCACTTTCCTATGTATCCTTTCAAAGACATTTTCTATACTCAAACGACATTACCTTCCACCACCACCATTTTAAAAACACAATAAATGCATAACAATAATAATGACAAATACGAAAATAAGCCCCAAAAACAATAACTGTTGTGTTGCCGTTATTGCTGTCTTATTAATCGTTGTATCCCTGGTGCTTAGCTTAGTGTCCGGTGCCTGATGCACTCCGTTTTACTATTTTTGGATATATTTGCTTTGCTTGTCAAATTTTAATTTCCTTTGATTATAGAGGCTATTTCATAATATAACAATAATAATGATGATGATGATGAGAATAGCTGTATGTACACACACAGAGACATATAGCATAATTTTGTACTCTCTTTGCTCATCTTTTTCTTTCAAAATACATTTTCAAAACAGTTCAAATCAAACTGATACTGAAGACATAAGCAGGTTGTTCATTCCCTCATTCATTCATTTATCAAATATTTCTTAAACTCAAATTTTGTGCTAGGCATATTAGAACTGCTGGGGTGAAAAAATAGATGTAAAAAAACCTAGTTTCTAAGCTCAAAGATCTTTCAGTGTATAAGAGACTCAGACAAACAGAAAAAAATTACAATAGATCATGGCAAATATTACTATATAACTCTGTGTAGATGGTTACGGCAACATACAAGTTCGGTATCTAGAGTTGGATGGTGATCAAAGGGCGCTTCCTGCATAAGGTGTCACATAACAAGCATCTTAGTTTATGAGCAGCCATGTGGAGAATGGTGGGGTCGGGGATGGGGAAGAGGGAGGGAAGAGGTATATAGAGAACATTAGAAGGGGCAGTCATGCCGAGAACTGAGGAACAGGATGTATTTGTGGACCCACAAGTTGCTCGAGAGCACAGAACTACAGGCTCCATACCTCAGAGTGCTGAGGACGGAAAGGAAGGTACAGGCCAGAGCATGAAGGACCTTACAATTGAAATGGGCTAGATGACTATATAAGGACAGTCATTCTAGAAAGTTGTTCTGACAGGAGTGAGTAGGATGGATCAAAGTGAGTATATGCATGAGAGGTGGTATGTCCACAAGACACCATGAGCAAGGAGCTTGGTTGAGAGACTCTGCTGTGTTAAAATACTGCATATTCACTATGAACACAATAATGTTTAAAGGAGGTCAGGAAATAAGAGAGACACTCAGGTGTATTCATGGAACCATTACCTAGCAGAGAAAGAAGTCTGGAAAGCCGATACTTAGGCATGTACAAAGGACTAAAGTTCAGAGACCAATTATCGTGTATCGTATTTATCATAAGCTCAGGGAAGTCAAAATATTCTATTTGCCTGAAGTTTATTAAGACCTGCTGTAAGTTGGAAAATGAGAATCCATTTGGATTATCTGACCAGAGATAAGACTTCAATAGTGTTTGGGTATCATGCACTACTTTACGGACCCTACAAAAGGGAATTACAGTTAATTGGATTATGCTGGTCTCCACATGCTGATTGTAAGAAAAGAAAATATAAAAGTGTAACTATTGCTAACAGGTCATATCTATCATCAACCATGGGATTTGCTTTTTTTTACTTACCAATAAGATTAATTTCTTCTTTACAATCTTTCAATTTGAAGTCATTTTAATTATAGAGTTTAAAAATTCAAAGGAAAAGGCAAATCTACTTTCAATGTATTATTAATAAGTGACCTCATTTTTTTTTTCATCTTGATGATGAGGGAAAAAGAAATGGTTGGCTTGTTTATTGTTTAGACGATTTTTACTTACTTAAGATCCCTTCATAATCTTTACTGAATTTCAATTTAATTAATTATTATTTTTTTTATACTGGATTTCTGTAAAATGCTAACCCTAGAGCTACTATTCTGAGGATTCATGAAGATGTGATCTCTGCTTTCAGGGAACTTAACATCTAGAAAAGGTCTTAGGTCTGTAAACCCCAAGTGTCATTACATGGCTAAGGGGAGTGTTAAATTAAAGGTATAAACTACTAGTTAACATGATAGAGTTGAGCACTTCTCAGGCACTATTCTAAATGCTTCACATGTATTAATTCATTTTATCCTCACTATAGCATACGCTATAAGTACTATTATTAATTCAGGTTTACCGATGGGGAAGTGCAGGTCCAGAGATTAAGCAACTCATCCAAGTTCACTCAGGAATTTAGCTAGAGTTCAGTCAGTCTGGCTCCAAACTTGAACCCTTAGTTAGTCTGCTAGCACAGAGTAGGGACTGGTTCATTCGGAGTGGGGTGACAGATGAAATTTCTCCAAGGCATGGCAGTAAGGGATTCATAGTATTGGGATGGTCTGAGATGGGTGAGAAAGGATGTCCTAAGCCAGGGTTATACAAATGTGGTCCAAGTACCAGACATATCAGCACCATATAGGACATTGTTAGAAATGCAAATTATCCAGTCATACCTCTGACCTACTGAATGAGAATCTCTGGGTGCAGCTGACAACCTGTGACTTAACAAGTCCTCGAGGCAATTCTGATGCATGCTAAAGTCAGAGAGTCACTGTTCTAGCAAACAGACATGAAATGGATAAAAGTTTGCTTATTGTCAAGCCACCTCTTTATGCCTAGTGTTAAAGGGGGTTATGAAATGTAGTGAGAACTTAACTTGGAAGTCAGCGGAATGCCTTAACTGCTATGCTAAGAGATTAAATGTTCTCCTCTAGACAAGAGAGAACCATCAAAAGTTCAAGTGGGGAAATAATATCATTCAGACCGTATTTTATGAAGAGTTAAGTTAGTTGGGAATATAATGATGGATTTGAGAGATGAGAAGGTAGGAATACGCAAATTTGTTAGGAAGCTATGGTAATAGTCCGGCATCATGAAGGCCAGAACTAAATAGTGTTCAGAGAAATGCAAAAAAGAGGTTGAGTATGTGAGGCCTGCAAATTTAATAAAAGTAGCAGTGGTAAAGGGAAAAGGGAAATCAAGTAAAGCTCCACTGTTTCTAGCTAGAAGGAGGCTGATGTGCTGATATAGTTGCATTATATTGGATGCCTGTGAAAGAGAGCTAGGACTGTAGTCATTCATTGTGTTCTTGACAAGAAGATACCAGGGTAATGAGTTTAGTTTGGGTATACTATTGACATGCAAACATGTCAATATCTAGTAGATATTTGGATATTTGAGTATGGAGCTTAGTAATGGGCATAAAGATTAGATAAGTCAATTTGAGAATTATCAACATAGAAATAAAATCTGAATAATAACTACAGCCATAATGACAAAGCCATTACCTAGCACATTATCACGTGCCAGTCACAGTGATAGGCACTTTACACATGTGATCTTATTTAATTTCCTTAGGAAGGTAGGGTTATTCACATTTAACCTGTGAGGATGGAAGGATCAGAGAAATTCAGTAACTTCTGCAAATTCATTCATGAAGTTAGTGTCAGAGCTAAGTTTGTAACATTGTTGTCTCACTCACAAACTATTTTGCAAGACTAAGCAAAATAATGAGAGGGTCAGACAGAAACAGCAACAAGAGAAGACTGCCATTCAAATGTACGTCCTGGGCATGAGACTATAATTACTTTCACATGAAGTTTATAAGCAAACAGCTCCAGACTATGATATGAAAGCAATATCCAACCAACAACATGGATTCTTGTGTTACTAGCTTATCTCCAACGACCAGCATCTACACAAATCAACTTGTTTGACAAGGTAAATTCTTCTGCAGTTTTGTCTCTAGAGGAGGAGTGGTCGTCTTTACACTGAACAAGTCACACTTTGTGATTCTCATCATCTGTGCCGAAGCACAGGGATCACTGCAAACTCAATGCTCTTTGATGTGTTACTGATTAATAACAATTACTATGGCGTGGATTTTATGGGGGAAAAACACATCTAAGGTTGAGGAGCATGAAACACAGGGAGTGATAGGTGTTTCCAAGGTGCAATGATTGTGTCTCTGCAAATAACAAGTTCGTAGTTTGCCATAAAATTGGAAACTTGGTTGGTCAAGGACAGATAACCTGTCAGATTTATACTCTCTGCCTGAGTTCAAAATCTTTAGAAAGACAGTACTAAATAATGAATCTTGGTTAAAGGCATTAAAATTGTTTTTAGGAACATTATATTTTTAATTTTCTGAAAATCTAGGTTGCATTTTCTTTAATGAACAGAGCTAATTTTACATGGTAGAACAGCCATAGTTTAATTCAAATATGTGATAAGGCACATGAATGAACGTCCATAGTACAAATCACTTACAAATTGAATTTGTATACTGAACACACCTTTGTCACATATTGTAAAGTCCAATATTTCTTATTTCATCCATTCAAGGCCTCTACTAAATAACACAACCTGCCATTTAATCTTCACTTTCAACTTCACTTAGATCCGAATCATGTGCTGCTGTGAACCTGGTGTACTTGCTGTTCCCAAACAAGACCTGTACTTTATAACCTCCATACTTTGGTTCTTGCTCATTCTTGAACGAAACCATCATGTCTACTCCCTTCCCTACCCCATCTTACAGATTCTTTAAAGCCCAAAGGAAGCATCACATCTTCAGGAATCTAGTAGATTGCCTAGAGCGATCTACTTTTCCTTGATCTCATATTGCTTTGAAAGCTGAGCATTTATTGCCTATGACACTAATTTGAGGATTACACATTAACAATCACAGCATTCTTGCACTGTGTCCTCCTGCCCTCTGTTCTCCTCCACATATCTCTTGTTGGCCCAGTCTCGTTGGAAGCCTTTGGCCAGGGTGATCTAGTGCAGACAGGTCTGATCCTGGGTACTGAACAGGGTAGCGAGTAGCGGAGAACAGATGTGGCGTAGTGAGGCAAACAGAAAATTACAAGCCTATCAATCCAATAGTCTGTCCGTTGAAACCTACACGTCCAATTGCCCAGAGAAATATTTCAGAATCTCAAAACAGTGTCACTTGGTTTTGAATTTTGTAGAAACTTTCTGGGTGGGGATGGGAGGGACAAAAATCTTTTTTGTAAGGCCATCCCTAACATCCTTAATCCCATAAAGAAACACATGTACATGCATTTATTTCAATGTGTAATTATTGACATAAACACAGCTGCTCTCTATGTTAAAGGAACATTAAGCTCACAAAAGCATGGAAATTCCTACTTGGAGTGCCTACTCCATCCTTAACATGCCTTGTTGTGCCCAGATGCTGCATGTATTTTTGCAGCATTTAAAAGGTTGCTGTACAAAAGCAAAAAGGTGATGGAGAAATTAACTGGAGAGAGGATTGGGCCATGCGTGTGGCGTTGTCTTATTCTTAAATTTTATTATGCTCTAGTCTCTGGAATGCCTAGTTACAACAAAACAAATTAAGAATTAAAGAAGAGATCATCTGACTGTGGAGTTTTGGATTTGGGGGCAGGGAAGCTACACATACAAAGACACACAAGACACGTACAGCCAAAACAGAAGAATACTGGCATTGTGTAGTTTATGTTAAACTTAAAACAAATAGAGATTTACACTTTCCTTTGGATCCAGAAATACAGGACAAGTTGCAAGGCAGCTCACAACAAAGCAATTGACAAGAAAGATAGCATCTGCTTTTCTGTCTATTCAAGCTGAAGTTTTTCATTCTAAATGCAAGCAATGCTTCCCAAGTTAACATAATTAACTCGTGACAATCCTGAAACATCGTAATATAAGATACAGATGGAAATCCAAAGCTTTAAAAATGTCAGCTAACTGCATCAGGAGTATCACTTTTTTTAAAGTGAACAAAACCATAATGCTAATTAAAACAGGTGTTTTTATTTCAACCCCTTTTGCATGTTATGAAATTATAATCAGGGTTATTTATTTATTAGTCTGCTGTGAAACATACATCTTAGGAAAAGGGGATCTGTGAAAACAACAAAGGAAAAAGATAAGAAGAATGACACTCAGCGCTGCCTTCTGACACAATAGCGGACCCCTCGTTCAATTAGTAATTTCCGTGTGACTACTTGACAAAATCTACTAATTGTCAATCTCCCACTAACTATTGCTTTACATAAATAATTATATTCAGATAAAAACAACAAAGACATGTGGGCCAGTTGCCCTTTCGAGAATGTTTTTTTCACAAACTGGTTCTGCTTACTGACAATATTTCTAGTACGAGAAGATATTCATCTCACAGGAGAAAATACATTAACGAGTTAGCACACTCTGTCTTTTACCTTGCTTATAGAGATCAAGCCCCCACACATCCACCCCCTCCAGTACCACCAAGGACACAAGAACAAAAACCCCTAAAGCTACTGACTGCTTTACACAAATCAATCCTCGAAACAATTCTTAACAGCCAAAGTCCTTTGAGTTGGGATCTTTCATATTAATTTAGCATTGCATAAAATTCAGAGTAACCCGTCCAGAGGTCAAGCATCATTCATCATTAGTTGAAGTGACATTTTCAGTCCTTCATATTGCAGCTGCTAAGAAGTGGGGGTGGGGGGAGGTATTCTTTTGGAGGAAAAAAACACGACACAGAACACAATCCTTGTTCTATCCACAGAAGAGAAAACAAGGTGCCTCTATGTCAGCATGATAATATGCTTAAATTTGGTGATGTCATCCTTTTCTAACCCCAGAGTCACTAAGCACATGGCAGCTGCATTCTTCCACTTAGGAGTTCTAGTGGAGATCAGTATTAACCATTTTAGATGTAAATGAAGTCCTTTAGTGGGGTGGAGAACATAGCTTTGTGAGCTGAAATGATGATTTATATCCGAATCCCATCTTGTTTTTGAGAGATTGCAACTTGTTAACAAGACTGCCCTTGTTCCTGTGGCATCCTCCAGGCATAAAAAAAAAAAAAAGAAAGAAAGAAAAAAAATCTGGGAAGCTGAGTATGATCACTTTTGAAACTGCAGAACAGCATTCCAGGGTTTTGCAGCAAAGACACTGGCCAAATTAGGACCTAGGAAGCTTTGCAGTTCACAAGTGAAAGATCACTCTCTTTCTCTTCTGTGGTATGCCTTCCTCTCTCTGAAACATTGAGGTCAGGACAGGAAATGTGAGCAATTAAAATGAAAAAGCAATCAGCAAAAAATAGATAACTGGTATTTTAATGACTAGTAATTCACAGGGATTTTGATAATGCATAGATGTTTGCAAAAGTATGAGACATTTTTGGGCTTTAAAATATTAGGACGTTTGCTCTGGGAAACAAAGTTTCTCTGGCAAATGTTCACAGTCCAAAGCCAAGTATGAAAAATACTAACGAAAGAAGAAAGAGCTGAAGGTCTCTGCTAAGAGTCTAGTCTCTCTTCGAGTTGCCTTCTCAGACTCTGCTCCACATGGTAGAATTTTGAAAACATAGCAGAATTATGAAACACAATAGAATTTTGGTGCTATTTCTCCTTCTAAGTTAGCATGCTGCTATTGAAAGGTATCTGTAGTAATCGTTTATGGTGTGTAAGAAAACTGTTTTCCAAATTTTGCAAAAATTAAAACTAAGAAAGTCTGACATTTCATTGGGAGAAGAAAGCAGTTTCAAGGAATCCTCCACATTGATGGCTTATGTGTATATAATTATCATTCTGTTGCATTACATGAAAACTCACATAATTTAGTATGTTCACCTGTAATGATTTCCCTAATATTAGTCAACCTTCTCATCCACTGTTTGGCCAGGATAATACCTATTTAAAAGAGGTAAGTGGAGTAAATAATGGCACTTGGTTGAGGCAGGTGAGATCACAGGTCCTTTGGATTCTTACACATATGGTCAGAGCCTGCAGTGGTCCAATTTCTAGACTTGACCCTAAGGGAAATGTACACCTTTTACTTACATCAAAACCATATGGGATTTCTGGCATCGAAAACTTCTTTACAAAGTAGGCTTTAAGTTTGGATATGATGTCTCATATACAAGCTGACAAAAGATAGAGGCTGCCCATATACAGTGGTTCAAAGACTGTTGTAAATTCCAAATGTCTTTTCCATTTCACTGTTAATTACTCTGATATGGACTGAATGCACACAGAGATCAAGCTGGGGTGGTAAAGAGGTAATTATCTGGATAATTTGAGAATTATTTTTACTAAGCTACTGAACTAATTGAAGCATAGTGTAATAATAGATTATGTGGCTATCATGCATCACAGATAAACACTCTCACATTCAGTATCACATTTAAGAATCATAACAATCTGGAAAAAAAGTTATTGGTTGGTATTCCCTCCACACTTTAGAGGGCAGTAAATGGAGGTTCAGTGAAATAACTACACGCACATTGTAAATAGGAGAGTCAGGATTTGAACCAGGCCTTTGAATACAAATACCCCTTTTTATTGCCACATGATAGTATCATTGCCACTATTTAAATCAGCTTTTCATTTGCATTGTTAAACCATATCTAGGTTGAACTATGAAGAAAGCATCCAGGGATAAAAAAAGTAAAACTATTTCAAATTCAAAACACAGGTTGTTTGAAAGATGCAGATGAATGGTTTTAAGGTAGGTCTAAATTAGCTCCCTGTGGTCCATCAGTTCCATCTCCTTATCCTGGAAAACAAAAGTGTCTTTACATTAAATGCCTGAATCTGCTTCATTGCAGTACAGTTTGCATAATTGTTAGTTCAGGATTATTTATTTATTTACTTACTTACTTACTTTCTTACTTACTTACTTATTCCTGGGACCTGTCCTATTTCCAACTCTGTGTTCCAAGCACCTGACATGAAGTACTAACTACATCTTACACTTCTAAGAGGGCCTTGTTTCTGTGAAGTTAGGTAAGTTTTACATTCTTCCCTCAGGAGTATGTTTTTCCATGGGTATACAGTTTAAAGTGCTAATTATGTGCCAGTCCCAGTGGAAGAGAATGCCAAACTGAAAATGTTTTTCATGTGAGAGTTCAGCTATGGAGCAAAGGTAGATGGAGCAGGAAGAAGCTGAGTCAGAATTCCTACTTCAAGTCTTGGCCCTGTCCCTTAATGTCTTAGCTTCAGTTGCTGGGTTGTTGTGAGCATTTATTTAAAAATATGTAAACAAACAAACCCAAAAACTGTAGAACTGCAAAATATTATGCTGTATAAGGCCTTATCATTACTTCAAGCTTTTCTTCACTCGAATAGAGATTCCCAAGAGAGAACATTTAGGAAAATGCACAGGATAGAGATTTCAGGATGCATGCCATGCATCCAAGAATGAAAGTTGTCTGAATGTCACTATTTAGTTGCAGCAAATGTATTCTATAACATTAATTTTAGTAGGAGTATATAACCTACCTGTACAGAATGAATCAAATATGATCATCACTATGTACTGAAGCCTCATCTA
Source organism: Rhinolophus ferrumequinum (assembly GCF_004115265.2). Taxonomy (NCBI): domain Eukaryota; kingdom Metazoa; phylum Chordata; class Mammalia; order Chiroptera; family Rhinolophidae; genus Rhinolophus; species Rhinolophus ferrumequinum. Next base: position 75,675,740 of record NC_046291.1, read on the forward strand.
GAAGAATTTGGGGGGAGCATCTCAGTAGGTATCTGGATATAAAACTTTCTCTGAAAGGGTATTTTGCATAAATAAATTCACATCAGCAAAATGTTAATAATTGAAAGTTTGAATTTTGTAACTGCATGACGTTTAACTGAGATAGTGTTGATAAACATTGGAAAGCTGAGCAGAGAGAAGCTTCTAAATGATAACCATGATGACTCTTCTGCTTCAGATGGATCTTGGAAAATTCCAATCCCATAGTCAAATATGAATTTTCAATTAAAGAAACAAAATAAACGAGAAACAACAAGGCTCTTTCCAACCACTGGAATAAAACCCTGCACTTGAGCCTGATATCTGTGGCTGTCTTCATTCTAACCTTAAATGTTAAATCTTCTAAGCAATGCAACCACTACTTTGAGAATTCTTTTGTAGTCTAATGGATCTCATTGTCAGGAAATGGTTTTTTGATATTCAGCCAAAATCAAGCTTTCCAGAAACAAGTTTTATTTGCACATTTCCCTCCTTTAATATTTATGGCTAATGTAGATATTTCATTTATGGGCTTCTTTTTTAAAACTTAGAATTGGGAGATGAGGAAAGGAAAAGGAGGAGTTTATTCTTTTTCTCTTAGAGTTTCTTTTTCGTCGTCTTCTTATCTACAGTGAACCTCACTGCTAATATGGATGACTACTTTTCCGCTGAGAACATGATAAATCTTCACAAGGAGAAGCACACACATAGGTGGGAATATTTGAACAGTACCTTGCAAGAGCTGCCGCTGGAAGTTCACCAAACAAACTAAATCTGTAAGAAGACTACTTCAACTTCAACAGCTTTAAGATTCTTTGTATTGCCATCATTCATTGGTAACTGGGGAGTTTTTACAGCCTTTCAAATCTTAGAGTCCTTTCAATCACTAGATGCCTTAAAGGGACTGAAGGCCTGAAAATGTGCTTCCCGATCTCCCCAGTTGAAAAAAGATACATAGACAGAGGGGAAAAGTCAAACAACAATACAAAAAGCATTAATGCAAAGAACAGTGGGGTCTCTCCCTAATTTGACTTTCTCTACAGGTGGCCTGCAGCTGCATCCAAACAGGTTACTCCATCGCCTTCCCATGAGCATGACAACAAAGTGCTATCTGTATTCACAAGAATACATTTAGTGGCATAGACTGATTCAGGTCTAAAAATAAGAAAAAAGCATTTTCCCTGCATAGCCTGAGGTAACTCTGTGCACCAGCAGAAGACAGTAGCACTCTTGTCTTCCTGGCTGTGCCTGAACATAAAGGAATCAGAAACCTACTTCACATGACTCAAAGAGGCCCAGGGCCAGCAAGGAGTTGATTCATTCTATTTACAGCCCTGTGAGTCCCACTGACTACATACAGCAGCTGGGCAGGCAAAATCAATAAGGAATATTCTGTTTGCAATTGACTTCAAGGTAAACGATACGTATAGATCTCGGAGATTGATATACCTGTTTAAATAAGTATTCTCTCATACTGGCCAACATAATGCTGAAATAGGCAACATTAGGGCATGCTTATTTGGTTTGGCTTAAGAATAATTGATCAGACCATTTTTACTAATTTCATTTAAGAAGAAACATACACCCTGCCTGTGTGGTTATTTAGTGGTGAAATGACAAGAAGTAAAGTCAGAAAAATGCTTATGTTGGATGAATAAGCTTCTTAAAATTGATTTATAATTTATGTATTCAATACTTAAATAATATCTGTTGAAATCAGTTTCCAATAACGTTGCTTTTTGTATATAACATTTACATGTGAGGGAATTTGTCTATTTCTGGAGAGTTTTCCTCCCTCTCTCCCTCTCTCTTTTCCTCCCTCCTTTCCTCCCTACTTTCTTCCTTTCCTCCCTCCCTTTCTGTCATTTCCATTTTCCCCTCTTATCTCTAAAGCGTGGATTCATGCTTTCTCTTTCATGGAATCTCTACTCTTCCTTAATTTGTCATGCTGATTTAGGAGCAAATCAGTAAAGGGTGATATCCTCATTTACCTCTGCCAAGAGAAAAGTCTGCCCCCCAGCCCCCATCTGGAACATAGCTGTATTTCCATTCCCAAGGCCAAGCAGATCATCTTTGAGATACATTTAATCCCTTCTGACCTAAGAAGTGTGAATCTCCTGTCTCCTTCTAAGTACAGGTCTTAAGAGTAATTTTATTTTTTCAATTGCTACACTCCTGAACTGTCTTCTTTTAAAACTTTTGATAGCTCTGCGTTTTCCTGTCCAGTTAGCAAGCCATACAATGCTATTTCTGTAACGTGTACATGACAACCATTAGCAAAAACTTTTCTCTACTTTGGATATCCAGATGGTTCCAATTTCTTTCCTTATTTCTCTTTAAACCTCCACCTATATTGTTTTATGAAGATATATTATTTTAGAATACCTCATAATAACATACTTTTGCTGATGCATGCCAAAAAAAGACTAGCTGATTTGCTTTTTGAATTCAATAAAGAGAAAAATAGAACGGATTTAATAATGATTAATGAATGCTTTACTATTTTGTGTTCTATGGAAAAAAAGAAAATCTGAAAAATATATCTTGTAAAGGATCAAGATACGTGTCTAGTAGTCAATGCTCATTGTTAAGTGAATGCACATAAATGGGACTGGGTAAGATTAACAAGTCCCATTCCCAAAGAAAGTCACAAACGACTGAGTGGATACAGAAAAGAAAAAAAGAAATCTAAGCTAAGCTATATAACAGTTTTCCTATTTTAAGTGAGACACACTTAATAGAATGCCATTTGAAATAAGGCTTTTAAGAATAAGGATGGAAAACCTTAAATCTTGCATCATACAAAATTTTCAACACCAGATGAAGTAAAAAAGGTTCAATTATATTCACATAATTACGATACGAAAGACAGCTAGTTACCAAGGAAGGAAAAACCGAGAGTCTCCAACTTCCTTTAACAGACTAATCGTAGAGCTCAGGGTTTAAACGGTCAAGCCATGTAGTTAGGCAGCCTTCTTCCGCTTGTGTTTAAAACTAGTGCCACTTGCTTGATTACTGGCCAATGCTAATTTTTAACGAATACTGACTGTATAAGTGAAAACAGCATTAATTCCTTAATTTATTCTACTGTCTTGTACTTCTTATCATGTCTACTCCCAACTCCCCCTGGCAAGAAAACTTCCAGGATTAACAAAAGTAAAGATTTTGAAGAGACACCAGTACAGGCTGTCAGCAAAACATTATAAACTCATGAAATTGAAACAAATACAAAGACCACCGCATTGTAAAACAAATGTTAAAGGTACAAAGAGGAAAACAGAATCAAGTTTGAAGATTAAGTCAGATAAATTACTGAGATTCCCTCAAACTCAGCAATTTTGTTATTCTAAGCCATGGAGACCAATCCACGGACCTGTACAGTCATCAACATTCTCCAGCCAAGCTCTCAGAACTACTGCTTGATTATGGGCACTGGCAAACCATGGCCTATGGGTCAAACTTAGCCCATGACACGTATATGTAACTGACTTTTGACATCAGTCATAATTTAAACATGACATGCTTCAAAATATGTCATTCATATAGGTGCCATTTTTACATGATATTTTTATGTATATTTCCTTAATTCTCAATAAATCATTATTTTGGAATAAAATCCATACAATATAATGAAAAATAAATGTATATTTGTGCAGGTCAATCTTATACCCAGGATCACTTGTCAATTCACCCAAACCATGTATAATATTGCATTAGCTGGTACCACTATGGACGAGGACTTTAAAGGTCAATTTTTCTGGCCATTGGTCCAATCTACTACTGTATGGGACTCTAATCTCCTTCAAGAGAGTGGGCACAGTGGTTAAATGAGAGGAGGCTTGTAAAAGAATTTAAAGCAGTGAAGAACTATATAAAGTGGTAGTCGTAGTTGTGATACTAGTAGTAGAGGGAGGTGTTTAATAAATATTTGTTGGATGGATTAAATGTTGGCTCCATTCTAAACTATGATTTTAAGAGTTTTAACGGCTAAAAAGAATATGCAGATAAAATGTCTATTATGGGTATGAAAGTCTACTGAATTACATATAATATGAATACTCCACTGGTTATGCAATGCTTGGAATTCCAAGTAGGAGTTTTATTCATGGAAGAAATACAGTATGTGGCCCTGTGACTATAAGATAATAGAAACTATTGAAGATGGAGATTTTTCCACTTGGTCCTGGGCACAGAATCAAAATCTAAGTTTAACTTGGTGATATTTAAAAATGCATAACATGCAAAAGTCTGCAATCATTCTGTTTCTCAGCTAGTGAAAATAGAAGTCTAGAGCATAGTATGTGTCGATTTTGAAAATATAGCCAAATCAGGCCGACAAGAAAAATCTTAAGTAAATAACTTCAGCCATGTGTTTAGTACCATCCATGATTCTATGCCAAATTCACTTCAAGTTCCCTTCTTCAGCAACTTCTTTTATAACATGTGCCTGCAGCTATTAACTATCTGAAGTGTTGATGAGGATAAGAAAGAAATTACTTCCATGGTTATGTTTTAGGGGGGCATTTAAAATTAAACAGTATGTAAAAAGATCAGCTTCCGCTTGAAATAATCTGCTATGAAAAACACCTGAATTCTTAGCAAACAGTTTAGCCATTTAAAACTCATTGAGGCAGATCCACATGATAAGAAATAGCAAAATTATAAAAAAATGAGAGAAAAGTGATTCATGCCCACCAGTAGAAATAGAAAAGGGCTAAAATAGGTTAGACTGAAAATTTGTGATGAATTCTAACTGTAAGAGAATATTGGATATTTGATTTTGGATGGAAAGTATTTTCTGGTCTCTGAGGCATATTTTTCTGGTTTTGGTAGTGATGCCTTCATTTCTTTATCATTCATCACTTGTTTTCTGATTGACAATTTTTTAATTGTAGTTTTGTTACCACAAAAGTAGTTTTCTTCCTCTTAAGTATGTAATATTCAAATGGCTCATGCTGAAATTTATTTTTGAAATAAATGCGCATTAACAGGAACTTACAGGTGCACAAATGTTTCTCAACATACATTGTTCTCCGCTGGTAGTCAAATGACTTAGGCTATCATCTATGGACAGAAACAACACTATTTAAATGTCCATATTTATTAAAATGATTTGTTGTTGTGCTTCGAAGTGGAAGCATTCTGTGAAAAAACAAATAATTTTCTCGACCGCTAACTTTTTCCCCCAGAGTACATTGCTTGTGTTCCTGTTAGCTGTTGGTGTTTTGTTTTTAAGGAAATACGTAGATCTCCTTCTCTTTGAGACTCAAGTTCACTTTTTAACCTTGAGAAATGTAGTTCCTCTGCTCTCCTTTTTTCTGTCCAATATACTTCTGAGGATTTTTATCTTCCACAGGCTGGTTGCACACTTTCTATCCTCAAGAAAAATAAAACTTACTTTTAAAGAGTGGAATGACAATGGCTGTGGAAAACAAGCAGGGTGTGATAAAAGAGAATACAACCTGGGCCAACCTGCCGGGTGGCTGATCCAGCCCGGCTCCTAATTTCTTTCCATAGCCACCTTCCAGCTGTTGGTGGCCATGTAACATAACACAGTGTTCTAGAAATTTAAACATGTGTATTGCATGTAATAGAATCTAAGTCTTTACATCTCTCCAGGATTATTGGAGACCTTGCACTTTTTTACGCTGTTCACTCCCTTACCAACTTTATATACTATTTTTGAACAAGATTTTATCTGTATCTAGACTTTTATTATATATTCCACAAATTTCTCATTGTCTTACACAGTTTCTTTTGATTTACCCACAAGTTTTGATGTTCTTCGCTAACCTTTATTCTTGCATTTCAGACATTCCTTCTGGGATAATTTAACTTCTATCTGAAATATATCCTTATAATATCTTTTAAAGAGAGTCTGTTGACATTAAACTCTCAGATTTCTTTGCTTGAGAATGTGTTTATTTTCCTACTGATATACATATATATGTATATATATGTATAAAAAATATATATATACATATATATATATATAAGACACACATGATTAGTTTGAATGTTATGTTCTCATGCAGCTAAATGCTATTTTCTTACCAAATCTAACTTTTTCCACCTTTCCATGCCATTTAAAAAAAAAAGATAAATAGTTACCTTTTGAGATTAAAGTCTCTCTCTTAAATTAGATCTGGGAAGGGAACACTAGGAGGAAATTATTAGGCTGATTAAATGTTCCCTTTTATCAAGCTGGTGACTAACAATTTTAGGGATAGCTAGACTCATGATTGGCCTTCTGCTTTCTTCTAGAAACGCCACAAAATGGGGTTAAAGGTAGACTTTCTACCTGCATTTATATCTGTATTAACATCTGTAGGCTTATGTATGTTATATACAATATAAACCGTGAATTATAATTTTGCCATGCCTCTTACAAAGAATATCAATTTTATATTTTTATCTCTTTATTATCATATTTTGTATTTAAGCAAATCAACTAATAGTAATAATAAGTCCTGGATTCTGCCATGTTTCCTGAATTGTAAATTAATCCTCGAAAATTCTTCATATCATTTATGCTTTCAATATTCTCTGTAGACATGCATCACTGTGGGAAAAGGTGGTGGTTGGAGAGAGGGGTAGGAAAAGGATACGAGAAGAAGAGATCTGTTTAAATTAGTGAAAAATAAAATTATAGTCAACTTTGAGATAATTTAGAATAGCATTCGTATGTATTACTGAGGATAATAAATGGTTCTTCATGGAATTCCTAAGAGGACATTAGTTAATGATTAGTAATGAAGGTTTTATAGTTAGAATACTGTGTTTGTAAAAACAAACGGATACTTCTAAAAATAATTAAGAATGCTTTAAAATGCTTCTGGAATTTTGGAGGTATTTTCTTTGAAGAGTTTCAAACAGGTAAACATCAATCCATTCTATCTCAAGTACATATGAATTGTTCATTAATGTAACCTAAATTATTTGGTAGGATGGTATAGAATATTCCAAACAACTGGCTCAATGATTCTAAATGAAAATCAGGATAAAACTTTTCGGTAAGGGTTAACACAAATGTTACTTTATACATAAGTAATTTATTTTCAGAAGTAATCATTTTATTTTAGGCAAATTGGGTAATTCAGAAATGGTGGGTTTTCCTCAAGTAATTTTTGTGCCTCTCTTCCAAATGACCAGACTCCATCGACCCCATTTCTCCAGGGTTGTTATGACATGAATCGAAAGTTTTAGCATCTTTTTGAGCATTAAAATATAAAAGCTCTTGCTTGTTTCTAATTTCAATAGAAAGCTTTGCCACAGGAAGTGGCAATATAAGTTGAAAAGGCTCTACTCAAATGTAACTATCTATATGGTTTTCTTCATATTGACTCAACCCCAAAATTTCATTTTAATGTGAATTAGGCCATAGCATTTTTCCTTAGCAAAAACACATTTCCATTATAGAGACGGTGTTTTAATTCCTGATATAATCTGGGTGCCACATAATCCTGGAGCAGAGTACCATCTCCTACCTTGGTACAAAACAGCGGTGGTTTGGGCAAGAACTGAGATTGTCTCTCTCTTAAAGGAAACCAAAATGTTACCCTCACCTTAAAAATCCTTCTTTACACAAAAAGGAATGCCTAACATTTTCAAATTAAGATTCAATCTTAATTCAAGGGATAAATCCTGATTAGAATATAAATTTCCCTGGAAAAGTTAATACTTTCAAAGATTCTTTATACTCTCTATCTTCTTATTTTTCTTACTTTTCTTACTTTTCTGAAAGTGGGTTTTACATGAAGAGAAAAAAAAAGAACATATGTGAAACATGCTTCTTAGAGGATTTAGGAATTGGTATCCTGAAGAAAGGACTAGTGGCAAAACATTGAAACAAATTTCTCCTTCATCACTACTTTATCAAGGGCTGCCCCAATAGTCATGCATGCATGTGCTCATTCATTAATTTGACCAGTTTTAATCTGGCACTTACTGTGTTCCTGGCAGTGCTAGGCATTGGGGGTGCAAAAATGAACACAATATTGGGGGTGCCAAAAAATGTATACACATGATTTGCATTCATCTTTTGTTAATGGTATATATTGAGTATTACAATTTTAACACAGTTTTTTTCCTTTCTTAAAATGTGTATACATTTTTTTGGCACCCTCTGTATTTTCTGTTTTTAGGAATCCTATGCTAGTAGAAGAGGTAGAAACGAACAATCAAAATACATAGTGAGAAATATTTAAGAAAAGACCATAAGGGATTCCACTGGAGGATTATGTAAAATAGAGGCACTCCATTTATCTAGAAACTATTTTTGGAGTTAAAATCTTTATTTCTAGGGATATGAGAAGATATTTATTTAGGATAAGGTACACTGAATTCAGTCAGCCATTGCTTACCTGACTTTACCAGCTCTAGGTATGCTCACTACACTTCTGTGAATATCTGGTGCTAGCAAAGCTTAAAATATTTTAATATCTGGTCAAGTCAGCTGCTCTGACGGCAATTGATTTGCTGAATGTCAAATCTGTTCATTTCAGAATTTAATGGGTTTTAATAAGGTTGGGGATGGGATAAATCTAAATAATGTTTGAATAAGTATTTACCATTTTGACTTTTTATATTTTGGCTAAATAGGAAGCATTTATATCTCTAAATACAGATTTACATCATGGGCAGGAAGGCAGCACCACCATTGATTTTATGGATTATAATATATCTTGACACAATCCAGGGAATTTGAAGGTAGAGTTGACACTTCATCATTTGCTTGCACAGTTGTGTCTTTTCCTAAAACTGAACAACTTAGGCACGGGGTGATTATAGATGTTAACTTTGACGGTGCTGACATTTGTCACCTTATGTCATAAACTTAACATTGTTTAAGTATATCTGTAGAAGGCCTTCCTTATTGTTCAAAGCACACCCAAGAATCTGAAATGTACAGGCTCCTGTAACATTTGCTCCATCAGCAATCAACACATCAGCTTTGCTTTGAGAGGTAAATATTATGTGTCATGTTCCATAGGGGAAAACATTAAGAACTGCTGTGACATGGTCTTTGATAATTTTTTTTCCCTATTTTCCCTTTGTTTGAGAGGTTTCTTACATCAGAAATGAAATAGGCTGTGAATTTGTCTTTGTCCTTCATCAATCAAAGCTGATCAATTATAAGACCAGCAAAACTGGATCACAACTCCAAGCTACATGGTCATATTACACTCATATTATTACTAAAAGCCACATCTATATTCCAAACTGGGATACTATAACCCCTTTGTCATTTTCCAATAAAAAGACCATACCAAATAGGCCGAGCACACCGTAATTAGCAGCTGGCAGAGAAAGCCGTAAATCTGTATGAGTTCTGAACGATTTGCTTACATTGTTGCTTTGTTGACAAATGATGCTGTACATGTTAATGTTCCTGAAATGTCCCCATTGCACCTGACGTGCCAATAAATGCCAGCCAGCTGTATGAATTATGGAAATAAGATTTTTGTTTATGAAGGTATCCCAGACATTTATTTTACAGCATTCCTCTCGACAGATTTAATGTCTGGAGTTACATTGAGAAGATATTTGCTACCTGACATAATGGATAATGGAAACTTTAAAGGCTCTTTTTTCCTCCTTTTAATGATGAGATTAATACATCCACACACGCACACACATGCACACACATATATATGTATTTTAACATTTACCTTCTGACTTTATAATTTCCTCTTAGTTTTTAAATGTCACACATTCCTGCTCAAGAGTTAAATAAGGTATCAATGTTCAATTCAGACTACTAGGGGTACATATTTAGAGTTATATAGTGGTAATTTTCACTTCCATTCCCATCATTCTTTTAGTGTGTATCTGAATAGCACAAAAATATTTTGTATATATTGTATTATTTTGCTTTTGTTGATCTCTTTGTTGTTGGTCTAAAAGAATTGTACCTGTGGGTATTTCCTTTATATGTTCCAGGAGTTAGTACTCAACAAATAGTCTTATCTCAATATATATTAAAACAATATATTGTATGGCTGGGGATTCCACAAACTTTGCCTCATTGCCCATTTGTACCCTTTAATTTGTACTCTCATTGTACCATTTAAACCCTTTATTCAGATAAAAGACTTAATTAATACTGTATTATTAAAGAGTGCTCACATAAGATAAAAATTACCTGATCTTATAATAATCACAAAATAACCGTCGGTTTTCAACCCTAAAAACTTAGCAATAAAATAAATTAAACCATACTAATGTAAAACAGCTTTTCCTTCAAATTTCAAATGAAATTTATAATTCCTAGATGTGAATGACAATCTCAAGTTTGAATCTTCACATTTGTGGGATCGAGGCTCACTACTGTCTTTGAATTATTCTACTTTGCCACAGTTCAAAGGGGGCTAGAAATTATGATTTCTGAGCTTTAGTCATATTTCTGTTTTTTTGCTTCAGTGCTAAGGAATGGATTAAATCAACACCTAAAACAGCTGATAATATATGGCCAGAGTAAGATTTTTGAATTTGATCACTGATCTCCAAATGATGTTCCACATCGTATGGCGGTCGTGTGATTTAGGAAAGAGCCAAGGAGTAGAGGGTAATTGGCACTCTCTGAGTGACTGGTTGCATGGTGTTTCACGTGGGTTAAATTGTTTAGTTGACTTTTCCATATATAGGCCAATGTGCTTTGTCCACAGGATTGTTTACTATACCTTCCCATATCCCCTTCAAGGTCGTCTCCAAGCTACCTAAAGTTTCAAGCCACAGCAGAAAAAACTTATCCCTTTATGGGGTAACTTTGAACAATGGCGCCTTAGGGATGATTAACATATAAATAGGGAGGAAAGTCAAATCACCTTTGTGACTGAAGGCAATTCCCCTCAAATGTTTCCTTCCCTACAAAAGAATCCAGATGGCAAAAATGATGCTTAAATAAATGCTGGTTACAGCTCAATTATTCTGGTTCACATTGGCTACAATAGACACATTTTATATTAACCATTTCACAGATTTTTTGCAAAGAGTAAGCTACATGTCCATAGGCCTATTGTGTTCAAAGAGTTAAAGTCTCCAATTCTTGGCATAGCTGCTCTAGTCTGTATTTGCTCAAAGGAGGATTAACGGTAATGTGCTGCAGAGGAACAATGTAAGGAGACCTGGACTATATCTCTCTCCTCAATATACCTGCACACCGGGAAGCGCAGGGCTCCAGACTCCACTTTCCATGTTCTCTTTCACATGCATGGAATTCATTGAAACTAATGGGAAGGAAATTATAGTCGTCTCACAGGTCTCTTAACCACAGGTTTCTGTGTGGATAAATTTAACTTGTCAAGGTTTCTTACAGAATGACACAACGAAAGTCAAATAGTCAACTAAGAATAGCAGAAAAATCTAAAAGTATTCAATTCCCCCATTTCAGTTAAATAAAACCAGATACATCATAGGCAAAGATCAGAGTTTGACTGGAGATTTTCCAAAATGGTACTATAATTTTTTACTGAGTTGCAAAGTTAAATACATACAAAGTAATAAATATCTGGAAAAATAAAGATAGTTCACCTAATTATATCAAAGTATAATTTAAAAAATAAATTGTTTATCAATGAACCTCTCATTATACTATACTAGGATATACTAGGATTCACATTAGAAATAATTAGAAGAGGAACTTATGGAATGGTATTTGACTATCACTCAGAAAGAGCACATCAAACCAGGAAATACTGAATATAATAACATTTGAAACAGAGAAATGAATTATGCTGCTTTATTTGGGCAAAGTGGAAAAAGAAAGTTTCTTTAAACATAAATCCTTCTCAAAATAGAGTTATAAGAAATTTTATCCTAGCAATACTTGCAGGATGATAATAAATAATGATAATGATTTATCTTATTTGCCTTTTATATCAAAACTTCATGAAGTAGGAAGTATTATCAAGTTTATGTTACACTTGAGGAAACAGAGTCCTGAGATGTTTTAATCTTTTCAAGGCTGTGCCACGTTTACATACAAGACTCAAATTTATCCCAACGTACTGTATTTCCAGAACTCATATTATTTTTGTGCTTAGAAATAAAATGTGGTAATTGTCACAATCTAATATTGTGAATTAATGAATATATTTTGGAAACTTTACTGATGAATGAAAAGTAAAACCAACTAGATTGGGTAAGAGGATCCTCTGGATAGAACATAAGTTAGTAGGAAAGGATTAGTAGCAAAAATAATTAATAAAGTAATTGTAAGCAAGGAGGTGGATGTGATGCACCAAATTGGTATTTTTTTTTTGGAAATTTACAAGAATATTTCTTTGCAACTCCAGAATGCACATGCTATTCCGCATAAGTCATCACTTGTGGAGAACAATGTCCTGGATTGGATGCCTAATTTTTGTGAATCGCTCCTTAGTAGAATATAAATTAGAAAAATGAGAGCTTAAGTTCCCCAGATGAGGTTATCATTTGCAATAGGTATTGAATCAAGGGAGATAAAAAAATATGTTTGTATTAACTACTGAGTATTAACTATTTGACATAATAGTACTCATTGATTCATAAAAAATGTCTGTCTCTCACTAGCCCCCAAAGTCTTCTAATCAGGGACCCCATCTTATTTATCTTTATATTGTTGCCTTGTGCCAAAGACCTAACATTTGTTGAAAGGAGAATGACTACAGACTCAAGATGCCTATCCTAAATCTAAAGAGAGATAGAATTTAAGACAATAATACACATAGTTACTAAGAACACATTGAGTTTAGATTCAGTCAATCCCACGTTTGGATCTTGGCTCTGTCACATACTAGCTGTGTTCCCTTGGGCAAATTAACCTAAGTCTCAGTTTCCTTATCAGTACAATTGAGATAATGTCTACCTCTTCTCTTTCGGTGCTCATTAAATGAGATAATATTTGTAAAGCACACCATGCCATGCCTGGTACACAATAAGCTTTCAAGAAGTGCTGTTAAAACTTTAGTGGTTAGAATAGTCAAAAAGGAAATATTGGAAATGAGTCAAACTTGTCATCTTAGGATAGCAAAAGCAGTGGATTTCTGTAGGCAGTAGAGTGTACACAGAGGAAGTGGACTTTTTAGAGCAGAGATTAAGTTTCTCTATCATTCCAGTGACTAGTGACCACTTAAGTGGAGATATATTTTTCAGGCAAAGAAAATTACACTTCTAATAATGTGTTGAAATGTGGGAATTAAGGGATAGAAAGGAAAGTTTCAGAATAATGTGATTGCAGGTGACAGTTGAACTCTGCAGGTTCTCTGAGGAAAGAGTGGGTAGAGAACAGCGCCCAAAGCTGAACTTTTTCAAGCCGAGTTCAATAGGTGACATAAAGATGAGGGACATTTAAAGCCTTTTTAAAGTCTTGACTCAGTGTCTTAAATCAAGAAGCAAGTAAAAAAAGCCCATGAAGATGACATATGGTTGGGGAGGACAAACATGAATGTATATTTATTAAAGAACATTGGGAACTTGCCCAAGCCAGAAAGTGGACCAATTAAACTGAGCAGAAAAGAACAGTTTCCAGAATCATTTATTGCTCATCAGGTGGTGTTTCTTTGTGGGAGAATTTCTGATGGGCTTGCCCAGAATGCGTACCATCTAATCTAAGTAATTAGAAATCCACAACTTTCTTTTCTGCTCATAAAAACAAACTGGGATGCAATGGAGTGTCACACATTTTTTAATGAAAACAACGATTTTTCTCTAATTTATTTAGAAGTAAATAATTTGTAAACTTAAGTACTTAGAGCAATTGAGATGGTTGCTCTGGAATGGGATGAAGGGTAGAAAGCCAGAGAGAGGGACTGTCCAGTGGGTACCACTGATGCCCCAAGCACCTGTCCAAAGGGACCCTAAACATCCCTTACAACATAAAGAGCAAGGTAAATTCATATTACTAGAACTGCTCTTAGGAAGAGAATTACATATGGTTCTTTGATAAGCTGTTCAGGAAGGAGGAAAGGGGTGAAAATCCTAATGGGATACGCTTGAATAAAACCAAAATATTGTTAAATCGTGTTCTAAGGAGGTTTAGTCCAGCTAACAGAAAGGCTTTAGATTTGTTGAGTGGGGTCTGCAAGTTGAGGTGCTGGTAACAGTAGATTTTTTTCTGCTTTTCCGCCATCCAATACTTGAGTTTGTCTCTAAAAATGTTTAATAAATATTTAGACTAGTTTAATGAAGTGACAACTTACTGGTTTTCATTGGTGGTCAAGTGACAAGTGTGACCATAGTGCAAAATCATTTGTCCATCAGGGGTGTCCCATGGCTCCATTCAGTTCTGATGGAGGGACTGGCATTCCAGAAACTGTTATGAAAGAAGGAAGACGAAGGACCGGAAGGTCTTTATCCTTCATTTAGGGAAGGATGGAGTCAACTAAAGCAAGGAAGATTTGGGAAATAGTGGTATGTTTGATTTGTTTAAATTAATTTACTAGGAAGAAAGATTTTTTTTTTTCAGGAATATTTGAAGAAACTTCAAAGCACAGTGACACAAACTTCCAGAAGTCCAGACGAACTGAAGTGCTAGATTACTTCCTTTAAAAAGCATTTGAATTAAGTGCCTTGAAAACACACCAAAAGCAATAAAGACTGAAAAGTAGGGAACCACAACAACGCTAACAACAAAAATCCCCAATCTGCAATAAAACACAAATGGCAACAGTCTTAAACCATAAACAGTCATGTATACTGTAAAACACTGTGGAGTCTATACCAAAATGTGGAGAGAATCTGAGAGCCAACACGAACTTTAGAAATGGAAGAGGAAAGAGATTCCTCAAAATGGTCATAGTCTTGACAGTGATATATGATGACCTGATTAGAGTACCAGGCCATAGGAATGGATGCATCCTATAAGTAGGGAAATACTCTAGAAGTTTTATGCCACAGAAAGTTAAGGAAGGTGGCACAGACAGCAAAACCATTGTACCATTTATTCCTCAGTCTGCTAGTGTAGGAAGAGTTCCAAAGGAGAGAGCTGCATGAAGGAGGGAAAGGAGACAGAAATTAGATTCCAGTACACAGAGCTGTGTTGCTGAGAGAGAGAGAGAGAGAGAGAGAGAGAGAGAGAGAGAGAGAGAGAGAGAGAGATGGATAGCTAGATATTGAGATTGATAGATTGAATGGCCCTATTTAAGGATTAGTAGTAATCAGAAAAAGATTAATAGGGTTTACAGAAGCACCATGGAATCATTGATTAGACAAGAGTAAAAAGACGGATATAAATCATAAGAAACAAGGAGAGTTCAGACATATAGGTATCTATAGTTTCAAAGAAATTGTTTATATATAATGTATCAGAAAAGAGGTTTTAAAAAGAGCTATACATATTCAAAGTGAGGAAAAGCAAGTTCATAGAACTGAAGAAGTAAGTGAAATGAAAAAAGTATAAATGTCAAAGTAGAAGCAAAACAGAATATATATAATTGAAAACACACAATGGTATATAAACTAGAAGAAATTGTGCAAAATGAAAAGGTAAAGATTAAAGGTATAAAATATGCCTATGAATAATTTTATATATGGATAAAGGTGATGATAACACAGAAGACAAAACTAGTGCTCTTGAAGATTAAAGAGCAAATGGAACAGAAACAAAAACAAAGATATAATAGAAGAAAAGTTTTTGGAAATAGAGGACTTACATTTGCTTACTGAAAGAATACATTTAGTCCCAGGAAAAACTAATATAGGATGATTAGTCTAACATAAACTAATAGAGCTACTGAAATATAAGGATAAAGGAAAAGCCACATGGTTTTCTAGGCAGCACAGGTAAATCATAATATGATAAAAAGGAAAAAAGAGTTTGGTCTCAGAATGCTCCCAACGACACCCAGTGCCAGATGAAAAGGTGTGCATAATTCAGAGAAATTCATTCAGAAAATTAAGAGTAACCTATCATAATCCTTTCTTGGAAATGAAACTCGATGATGAAATGTAATAAACAGAAAAGTAAAACAAAGCACTTGAGAGTAAAGAAAGCTTGGTAAAATGACTAGGTGTGAGCATTTGTTCCTCTGCAGCATAAACTAAGTCTAAACAACACTGGGGATAATTATTACAAATGTGACTGCTGACCTTGTCAGTAAGATCCTTAATAGGAATATCATCTGGAAGAGAGAATACCCTGCACTAATTTCCTTATAAACAAATAACAAAAGATTTGGTCTAAATGGAAATGACTTTTTTTTTTTTTTTTGTATTTCCATTTCTTAACATCTTTCTTAAAACTAAGTTATCTTTTAGGAACTAATATATATTTTGGGGAGGAGGGGAGTTTAAATAAACATTTATTAGAAGTTTAGACAATCTTTCAAGCTTATTTAAATTGTTTTTCCTAAAATTCAAGTACAACTAAACATGAAGCATTTTACTAAGGAATAATCATTGTGACAGAATCATATTTTTATCTGTTTATCCATTTCTGTCTCTCTACATCAATATATAAAGTGCCTTTTTGAATGTTGTTCACTAACTATAAACATATTTATTCATGCTTGTATTTAGGTATGTGTTTATTTATGGAGTGGCTAGTTGACAATTTTTTCCTTTGTTTACTTTTATATTTGAATTTTTGTAACAGTTAATTAATATTTTATTACAAAGAAAGTTTTAAAATATTCCTTTAACAAACAGCAACACAGCTGCATAAAATCAGGACTGAGGTGTTTCATCATTCCCCATTCAGTCAATACACAATTATAAAGAAAAGGCATGGGGCTAAGCAAATCTTTGCATTCTTTTAGTTTCAGTCATCTGTGGAACTGTGAACCTCCTGTAGGATTTATCTTGCATTTGTCTAAATTTAGAAAGGGCATTTTAAATTTCAGGATGATTTCTTCACACTCAGTGTCTTTCTGATCCATCTCTCTGTGCCTTAATCAATATGCTGAGGAAATGTGAAATTGTTTTCATAGCAAAAAATAAAACACAAAGACAAAGATATCTGCAACATATTCCAAAGCTAAATATAAATTATTTGGGACTATTTAGAATTACAGATTTTACCTGCTTGTGGTTCTGATCTGATCATATTTCATTTTCAGAATTATCCAGGTATTTGTATTTAAAATCTTGCAATAAGAATAAAAGAAGTGGGGCCAGCCCGGTGGCTCATGCCGAGGTCGCCGGTAGATTCCCACATGGGCCAGTGAGCTGCGCCCTCTACAGCTAAGATTGTGAACAACAGCTCTCCCTGGAGCGGGGCTGCAGTGTGCAGCTGTGGGCTGCTGTGAGCTGCCCTGGGATGCTGAGTGCTGCCACAGGCTACTGTGTGCTGCCATGAGCGGCTGGTGGCCAGCGTGAGTGGCCGGCAGCCAGCAAGAGCGGCCCGGCAGACGGCGAGAGCTGCCGTGAGCTGCTGTGAACGGCCGACCGACGACTGGCAACCGAGTGCCTCGGCCACGGGGAGCGCAAGGCTCACAGTACCAGCATAGGCCAGGGAGCTGTCTCCGACACAACTAGACTCAGAAACAACGGCTTGAACTGGACGTGGGAGGCGAAAGAAGGGGGGAGAAAGAGAATAAAAGTATGACAACTTATTTACGTTCATAAAGATTACTTTGCTGAATTATAACTTGTCTTTAATTGGCTTTGGTAGATATGTACTATATTATCAGATTTATAACGCTCTAATTATCTAGATTATGTTGCAATAATCTTGCTGCTCTCTTCTAGAGTTTTAAGTTTACCAGGACACTGCAAATGAATAGATTGTGAATGTTCACATACTTTGATATCATAAGACTTGGGATCTACTGCTAATTCTTCCTCCTGCCTTTCATCTACCCTGTCAAGACAGCTTTATTCAAGCTCTTTTGGATATTTACTCTCATTACACTCCTTTCCAAATATCTGATTTGCATATAAAGCATATTTAGCAGTTCATGGAGGCAATGACTCCGTGAGATTTTCTCACACTGCATTTATTTAATCTATTAGTTAATAGACAATACAAATTATAATGTTTCAATTTCTAAAATTTCAAATTTACCTAGGAAAGTCTCAATTGATATAGGTAAAAAAATAAGGATTAGTTGAAATTGTAGGCATGACAAGAAAAACTCATTTTTTAAAGCACTAAAATGCCTAAAAGTTGTTAGTAGACATTTAATTACAAATAAATAAAATTAGTACCTGGTAGTAACCCATTCAAAAAAGGAAAATAAAAACGCTTGGAGAACTATTTTATTCAGAATTATTTCTAAATATAAGATTTGCTAGTTTATCTTTGCTCACTAGAGGTCTTCCAGTATGAGCTTTAACTTGATCTCTATGTTTAAATAAACTCAGACAAAATCTTAGAAATATCCCCAACAGAATCTAACTTCCTACATTAATTTTCAATTTGTCTAAGAATTCTGAAACATTGGTTTAAACAGATTCTGTTAAGTAAATCCACGCCATCTACCTTTCTGACCTATTTTTTTTTTTTAATGAATGCAAGCAACATCCATCACGAGTAACTTGACTTTCTATAAAAGTAACAGTTCATAAAAATCTGTGAAACTACTACTGGGAACAAACAAATTAAACAAATGCCAATGTAATATAATAAAACTGCTGTTGTCCTCCTCTGGTGGAAGAATTGCTTCTTCTTTGGGACTAATACATCTTGCAGAAACAATTTTAAATAATATGTAACATATGGATTCAGCTTTTATTATTATTCTAAAAGAAGACAATTATATTTATGTGATAAACTGTTCAGTGTTGGTAGCATGATGTTTATATTAGCGGCCACTTAAATAATCTCTGACATGCTCCTTTGTGATTCCAGCCCACTTCTCTTGAAATCCCTTTTACAATTTTAGTCCTGTCTCCTTACAGTGACACTTGTGTGCCCTTCACAAGTGCAGCAGAGCTATACAGGAGGCCAGGGAGGAAACAATTTTCTTGCAGTAGTTATGGCCAACTAACACTCGTCTCTTCTCCCTTTCCACACATCTTCTGACTTCTCTCCTATCCCTGAAGACAAAGTGGGACTTAACTCCAGTCAGTTTAGGTGGAATGAAAGGAATGCAGTCTTTAGGCTTGAGCTTTTGCTAAAGGAGCTATCAAGCTGGTGTTACCTGTGGAAAGTTTGTGAATTGTTGTTTCTTCCTCGCTCACTGGCAGACTGGTATGAGATGTATTTTACTTTACTTTTAAAGAAGAAGTTTTGGGGAGAAGGGAGAGAAGCCTAGAGGCATCTGCTGAGTTGCCTTCCACAATTCATCTAAAAATGCTTAAAATAAGCCGAGAATAGTTTGTCTCCACATCTTTCAGTTTGATTGCCCCTTCACCCACCTAGACATTTCTGAAGGAGAGAAATGCATTTCCAAATTGTCACTTGGGCTCACTCGTCAGTTTCTGCTGTGTGCTCAGATAACTCCTGTTAAAAAGTGATGGAAAAAACTGAGGGTTGCTGGATGGGCGGGAGGGGTGGGGGGTGGGGGGGAGGGTAGGGGATTGGAGGGCAGTTGGTGACCACAGGATGGCCACGGGTTTGAAAATTAATCTGGGAACGTAATTTGGTGGTTACCAGAGGGTAAGGGGGTTTGGGGGGTGGGGGATGAGGGTAAGGGGGATCAAATATATGGTGATGGAAGGGGAGCTGACTCGGGGTGGTGAACACACAGTGTGATTTATGGATGATGTGATACAGAATTGCACACCTGAAATCTATGTTATTTTACTAACAATTGTAACCCCAATAAATTAAAAAAAAAAAAAAGTGATGGAGTTTGCTCTGCTGCCTTGTGCTTCTATAACGAAATCTCCTACAGGGTATCGGTTGGGGTAGTATTTACCAATGCCCCTCCTCATTGTCCCACTGAGGGAGTTGAATAATTCTAAAAATCAAAGGCACAGAGTCTGTATCTAGTTTAGAAATGAAACCCTGGGCAATTTTCAAATGTGGTGCCTCAATTTTTGATGAACTGTCACAGAAACAGGAATCACCACAATTCAAAAATCCCATCCACTAACAGACAGGGATCGGCCTCTGTGGACGATTTCTTCTAACCCACTACCCTCAAATTTCCCTCCCTGCCCCCCTAATAAAAACACACCCCTTTGCCTCATGCTTCCAATTTAGTGCAATCATGCCTCTTACTGGCCATTGCCTTGCAGGACACCAGCTGTCAAACACAAAGATGCAAGATATGGGGGTTTGAAATATAAAGCCTTATAATGTAAAAGACATGTGCGTCTTATACCACATCCAATATTAGACTCAAATAGGACTGCTCAGCATGCTGAAGCAAGAATTCTACTGCATCATAAACACTTGAAATGAAAGAATGCTAAATGGCAGTTATCACTTTCCAGAGTCTTTAGATACTTAATCTATTCTAATCCAACGTCTTTCAGAGAAAGACATGGCCCTGTCCCCATCCCTTCAAATCTCCTCCCCACCAGGGAAGTGATTGTGAGAGAAGCTCCAATCCTTGGGAAGTTTTAAGGAATTGTCTTTGAAGAAGATATTTTGCTCTTCCAAAGATTTGGAGAATGTGAAGTTGAGGTAGATGACAGAGGACCCAGAATTTGTCATGTTCGGGAGTTGGAGCAGCTAATTTCATTTATAAATAAATTGCATCTTTTCTTTTTTGCAATAACTCATTTAAGACACCAAATATGGTTAAACTGTGTTCTAAGGAGTTTGAGTCCAGTTAAGAGAAAGGCTTTTGATTTGTTGAATGGGGTCTGCAGTTTGAGGTGCTGGCAAAAATAGACATTTTTTCTGTTCTTCCATCACCCAATACTCGTTTGTCTCTAAAAAATGTTTGATAAATATTTGTATCAGTTTAATGAAGTGAAAAATCCTTTCATCCCTTCTGCACTAGTCCTTATGCCAGGTAGTAGTAGGAAAGGTGAGACGTAGTACTTGCCCTTACAGAATTCAGGCTCTCCAAGTGAGAAGGTGGAAATAAATAAGTAAATGAGTAAATAAGTAAATGACTATAGAATACTAAATGCTACGCTAAAAGCTTGGATAAGTGGAGGAAGGGCAAAGGAGGAAGGAAGGGATTACCGCTCTGCCTGAGGGATTTAAGGACAGTTTCAAAGAGGTGATGGTTTTGATGATTTTAGCTTGATTTTTGAAAAATGAACAAGAGATTTGCATATATTTTGGGGGCGGAAGGGTGGAAGTGTTAATATATTCTGGGAAGGGACTAGAGTGTGTACAATAATATGTAGTTGTCTGGCAGGTATAGCAAGTTTGACATCATGAGCACAGCTCTTGTAAAGTGAAATTACAGAACATTGTACCTTGTCTAACAGAGGTTATGGGATATTGGAATAGATGTCGCTTGGTTCCTGCATCTTTTGGCTTTTTGGCTAATTGATCAACTATGCTTGAAAACATGGACTCTGTTTAAGCATATCTGTGTTTGAACCTGGTTACCAGCTCTATGCCCTCAGTTAAGTTCCTCATTTCACTATTTCTCAGTCTCTTCATCTGAAGATGGTAAAGATACTAGTAGCTGTTACATAGAATTATTGTGATGATTAGTAAGATAACGCTAGTCACACACTTAGCACACACAGTACCTAGCACATGGTAATAAACATTAGTTATCATTGTCACCATCATGATTAAGCATCCATTATGTCACAAGCACTCTTCTGGTCATTTTGAGAGTAAAAAATGTACAATAAGATATAATCCTATCCATGAGGATCTAGATGGTTTTGGTTGGGGAGACAGGGCATAAGTGCATGAATTAGTGTAAAGAGAAAAACTGCATATATTAATTCATGTTACGTACTTATATATGTAATGATACAGGGAACTAAAAATTTAATTATAAAATATGTATTAAAAAAAAAAACATGTAAAAGGAGGAAGAATAAGGAAATAGGCTAAATTCATTAAAGGAATTTGGAACTTGAGTTGAGTTTTGCAAAATGGGCTCAGCAAGGGAATCTCAGGAAAATGAAAGATCCAGAACATGAAATCTGTTGGCACCAGCAAGTCATAGAGGTGGAAATAAACACACCATTTTCTGACTGTAATAATTACATTCATTTGCAGGAGCATAAGATTCCTGTTGGTTGTGGGTTGAAAATAATTGGATATAGTCAGCTTCTAGAGAATGTGATGAACTCGAGAAATTTATCTGTCTTTGGTAATCACAGATACAGGAGATTTTTAGTTAAATTTTGTCTTTTCATTTCCTATTTAATTGTAATAGCACACATCTCTGAAAGAATTGGCATATTGAATACTCTGAATTGAGAGAATTACTTTTACCTGTCTATCCTTGGTCCTCTAATTAAGTCACTTCTCAATACATATGAAATAGAAAAAATTGCATGAGTTTATCGTCTAATTTTAGAATATACCATAAATTTAGTCTGTTGGCCCTGTATTCAGATCATTGAAAATTTAGGCAAGCTGGGAAATTAAAAGCTTTTTCTCAACTCCCAGTTTTTCTCCTTAATAATAATAAAAACAAATACTTAACCAAACAAACAATAAAAACAACAACAACAAAAACAACAAAAACAAATGTTGTTCCAGTGCTGGTAACACAAGGAGAAGCTCTATGTGGGGAGAGCTGGGAAAAGCTCAGAATCGTAATTTTTGCTGACCTAAAAGTACATTCTTTCAAAATATTTATTGAAAAGAAATCATGATTCATCTTCTGTTTAAAAATTTGCCTTCTAACCCTGGGCTCTCTTGACAGAGTACCTAACTGATTTCCTGCATGTGGGGCATATCCTTTGAGCAGTATTTCTAGAAATAGGGATGGATCTGTGTTGCTCCATTTATTCTTTCTGGTCCAACTCCCTTATGATCATGAGCACACATTTCTGAGAATGCTGACTTGGATGAAGGGCACAATCTATATCCATGGAATACAATGCATTAAACTGACACACACACAGACTAGAAGGACGGTGCCCTAACTCAACTAACTAAATACTGACAGTGTTTTCTCAAGGAGAGAAAACCGTGGTAGCTCAAATTCAAATAGATTCAGATTTGCCAAGAGAGTGCCTATGATATAAGTCAGGTACAAGTCCTCTTTTAGCAAACTCGTGTTTGGATTAGTTTCCAATTCAATAACAAATATGAATCTCAACTTTACACACTCTGATTTACCATCCCCGAGAAGTCGATGTACTTAGATGCTTCCTATCACATCTTAAATGCTCTCTTAACTATTCAAATTACACAATTATGCCTAATTATGCAATACATTGTATTTGAATACACAAGCATAATACAGTTTTGGCATCATTGTCATCTTATTATGCTGTGGCATTTTGAGTATTTTTGATCAAACGGTATAAATGGAATAGGTTTTGCATACTGAGCGTCTTAAAACTCCCTTTAAAAAAATTTACTATTAATGCACATTTTCTGTTCAGCTGGAAAAAAATAAGAACTTTGTAGTGTGTATTATGGAATGTTAAATATTAATACTATCTAAAGTTAATGGTATGCCAAAGAAAATGGCTAATAATACATTATACAATTAAATGCCTATCATATTAGCTCATCTCTTAACAAAATAAGATAGATTCAAACAGAACGGTTCTGATTTGTAGTTCTTTAGCAAGGATTACCCATGTGTAAAACCTAAATTATTTATTCAATTTTTAAACTGCTGGATACATCAGTTTGCAATTATTTGCATTATATTTGAATGCTTTGTCATGTGTCCCTGATACAACAAAAACAGTTTTCTCTTCTTATATGAAGGCATCTTCTGCACAGATGCCACTAACGATGAATAAAAACATCAACCAAAAAAGCACCTTCTCTGTATGTGCAGAGAGTCACCGGGGATTTCTGGACACCCTGGAATCACCAAAGGTCTCAATACTACTCTGTCAGATCCTTTGCCTGATAGCATTTGTTACCATGCCCTAACTCGGTTCTCAGGTTCCCAGGTGCTTAGTTCTACATCATGACTCTGACCCTCCCAATAATTACCTTCACCTGGCCACGGTCAAGTCTATCCTATTTCATACTCGATGTTGTAATTTTATATGTCTTGGTGCATAGGTGCTTGCATACCACTGTGTGCTTGGCTTCAAGGATAGCATTTCTTTTCTTTTCAATGCTGGTAGCCCAAAATACCTCGAAAGCACATGGGTTTTGCTCCTAAAGGATTTCAAGGACTATATGTTAATGAATCCTGAGGAGATGTGAGAGCCCATCCTGTGCCTGAGCAACCTAACCAACTTAACCAGGATGCAATTTCCCCCCTCTGGAACCTATCAATTACAGCAAAGTTCGTGTATATCATCTCCCAAAGCAATTATTGCATATTTTTAAAAAGCCCCCAAACCCTGTGAAATTAATTTACCTAGACAGTTTTAAGCATATTTGAGAATTTCTTGAAAGTAAGAGCGTTGGTTGAGTGATACCTGACTCCTCTTTCACACACCAACCTCCATGGCATGACATTCACTGTCTTGCGTGGAAGAGCTCATTTAATCATTGCGGAGAGCAACTTACTTCCGGACATCATGTACCAAGTTTTCTAGGGGGAGCATCCTCCTCCTTGATCCCAATTCATGTGCCCTGGATGAGACCCTACCTCTACCCTCAAGTATGTTGCATGTGATCTTTGTCTAAGCCAATCAGCCCATTCCATTTCTTTAGTCACAGTAGTTGATTCAGGGATATTGGTTAATGACCCAATTTTGGTCATTAGTAGTCAAGCCTGCTGGGAAAGGAGATTCCTGATGAACAAGCAGCAAGGACCATGTGGATCCAGAGATACTGTAGCCATTTTATGACCATGTGAAACCTGAGAATGAAGATAACAGGGAGGAGAGCAGAGCTGAGAGATCAAGAGAAACTATTTAGTCATGCTTGAATCTTGATCATTTTCTGAACTTTCCGGTTACATGGAAGAAAGATTTTTGTTTGTTTGTTTAAGACAGTTTGGACTGGTTGTATGTCTCTTGAAATCAAGAGTCCTAACTGACTCACTTGTACTTTTCATGTACTATTTTGTTTCCTTAACGGTGCTGAGTTTTTCAGCTGCCGCATTCTCATATATTGAAAGATCAAGTATGTCAATAAATAAAAAAGTCAACATTTCATTATAGTCCTCAGTGAATGGGACTATATTTTAGCTGATATAAAGAATGGGTTGATAGCATATTAAAAGTCAAGAGACAAATTGAATATTGAGATATTGTATAGATGTCAGGTATCATTTATTTTTTCAGGGTCTGTCCAAAAATGTGTCTTTATGAAAATAAGCCCAAACTAAGTGAAAGTAAAATGGGAAGACTGTGGTTAGACATATTACTTTAGTTTTTCTCTATGTCAGGTGACTTGTTTTTATCTCTAAATAAAAGCAAGGGGGGGGGGTTATTGCTATCCACAATCAGATGATAGATTTATAGATAGAAAGTCAATATATATAGTAGTCATCAGTTGAAGTCATTAACTAGGATGGACCATTTCTTATAGGGGAGATTATTTTTGGACTTCCTGTCATTCCAATGGGAATCAACTCAATATATGGTTGCCATAATGAACAAGAGTCAGCCCAACTTTTGTCTGGGCTTACTTTACACCAAGGGAGGAATTTAGTTAGTGGAAATACCTGTGCTAATCTTGGTGAAATTGTTAAGTAAAATATGGCTTTTTCATCTAACTCATTGTTAGAATTAAGGTTTTTGTTTGTTTGTTTGTTTGTTTTTTCTCTTAAGCTTCCTTGGACTTTTCCTGTGTACTTCGTTCCTTATTATATACTCCTCCCCTCTTCTGCCTCTTCCAAAATATCCTGTTCTTTGCTGTATTCCCTTGCAAGTATGCTGGGTTACATGCTAATCCTGCCTGAGACAGTTTTGTGTTTATGACATTTCCTTCATGCGTAAACTTCATGTGATATTTACATTCCAATAGTCAAATTTTATTAATCCAATACTATAATCTACAAAAATAAAATATGTGACATGTATATTGAGGATCTTTTAAAAGAAAAAAATAATGTCTATGCCATACATCTCTAATAGATTATGGAACTTGCTGGCTTATTTAGGAATATGCTTCAGTATCTTTCTTAACACAGTCATCTAATCAGCCACTAATAATCAACTGTACTTAGTAAAAGAGGTGAAATTATTTGCCTTCCTGCCTTAGCCATATTAATTGATTTTCTAATTGTGGCATTTCAGGCACAGTGAAATAATGGGTGAGAAATTATTTTGTATATAACGAATTTCCTTCATTGGCACATAAGCATCCACCTACACTGCTGTCAAATCAGGTTAGTCCATGAGTACTTTAAAGATAGTTTAAAAAGTGATATAGATTTGGGTGTTACTGAACAGTGCTTTTTATATAGTCATTTGAATATGGATGTATTCAGTGACCTAAGTGAGTTTATATTCCACCTCCTCCAGTTTAGATTATTTATAAGATAATTCGTTGTCAAAATAACACATTCCATCTAGAGAAGGCTAAATCAAGTACTTTAGTCCCTGCTTCCTTTTCCTTTCCCCTTGCCCTCAGAATAAGACTATTCATATGGAAAACAAAATACAGGCATTTTTAGACCAGTATCATCTCTTATTTACTTCACAAAGCAGAATACAATATAGGTTGCTGTAAAATACAAATGAACTGTAATCCTCATCAGGTTTGGAAATAATGGATTCAGGCTAACATTTCCAAAAGAAATATGAAGGCAGTATTCTAAATTTCCTATTCTTTCCCAAATGAGTTTGCACAAAATGTGTCGCTAAGAAGAGTAATGTGCCCATCACACAGTGAAATTTCCCACTTGCAAAATGAAAATGAAAAGTCTGCATTTTAGGATGGCGTATTTAAACACGTGCACCATGCTGTTTGTACAGTAGGGAAAAAAAGCTCCCCCTACTGGAGCATAAAAAGCCTCTTCGCTTTCCTGCACCCCATGGCTCCATCAGATGCAGGAAGGCACAGCAACATATAGTCTTCCCATTATCCCTCACAGAATCCTGGTTCTCTCATCAAAAACATTGCAGTTTCCTCATTCAGTTAATTAAAGGACAGCTGGACATTTCGTTATTGCACCAATCTTAGCTCTGTCTACTTGAAATGGAGCATGGAAAGGTCTTGATCCCAAAGACACTTTCATCCGAGACGAATGGCTTTAAAAGCCATGCCTCTGATCATGAAATTAAAAAAAAAAATTTTTTTTTGTACATATGTGTGGTTGCGTATGGTATTTACAATATAGATATATATATATATGTATATATATATATATATATATATAGAGAGAGAGAGAGAGAGAGAGAGAGAGTGAAACTCAGCATAGAAGAATTTATATATGTATATGTATGTGTGTATATATACATATACATATACGTATATATTATATATATAGAGAGAGAACATTTAAACACACATATGTATACACGTTAAAGATTATTCTTGTGTGTGTGTGTGTGTGTGTATGAGTGTGTGTGTGTGTGAGAGAGAGAGAGAGAGAGAGACCGTGTGTGTAGGAAGGAATGAAAAAAAGAATCACATGATTGGTAATTGTTATTAACGGTTGGATATTAGCATTTATTGACAAATCTCTAGATATATGAATATATATGTATATATATATATACACATATATATATATATACATATATATACGTATTTACTGTGAAAGCATAAAGAGCTAATGTAAATTTGAAAGGTTTGGAGGTTTAGAAGCACAGCAAAACTGAAGATAAAAACAATTGCTGCCATGACAATATGTGAGGTAACAGGTTTTATCAAGTGGGCAAAAAGGGTCTATACTGAAAAGGATTCTAACGAAACTTTTTCTCAAAACATATTCCAACCTTTCACAGTTGAATCTCTCACTGTCTACAGAAGCACATCTACAGTTCACCAAGTTAAAGATATTTCTACCAATTCCAGTAGGATGGGCGCATGGCCGAGGGGAACATGAGGCATGTTTCCCATATGTTTTCACAGTTTTAGTATCACTGACATGAGATAATTTGGGGACATTCCCCTCTCATCGTGATTGGGTGGCCAGCCTTTATCTATAGAGAGACAACAGATAATTGGAACAATTCTTGCCATTGGAATGGTTCAATTATAGTTCACCATTTTCAAGATGAGGTCCATGTTTTCATTCTTTTTCTTTTTGATATAAAACCTGGGATTGCGGCTCCTTCATTATCAGCAAATAAATAACATACTCTAAACTCTCTCCCTAAAGCAGCTTTAGACTCTCAACAATAAAGCAGGTCTCTGGGCCTTAGGCAATTGAAACTTGGTAGGCAAGGTTCCCACTTCATAAAAATCCAAGGCATTGCTCTTATTGCTTTGAAAACCATACTGATTGGACTTTTGACCAGATGATTCCAAACTCGAGGGGGTGTGTGAGTCTGAGGGGAGTACTGATGTTCTTAGCTACGGAAGCAGAGATTGTGCACAGACGTTCTTTGCCCCTTTTCCTTTCTCCTTTAATAGGTCCAGGTGCAACTATTTTCAGAAAAAGGTGTTTGGGTATGGCCATATAGTTTACAAACCATATCGGTTAGACTCTTCACTATGTATGCATATTTTAGGTAAATAACATAGTCACAGATGAAAAATAATCCAGACTTTTTTTTTCTCCTCTAAATCCTGATTTATGAGAAATAAAATTTTAAAAAGATGCAACTTTTTCTAGAAGTGGACAAAATGTGATTAGGATCTACAGGAAATGGGGGGACATAGATAAATCAGATTTGTTACTCCTTTCCAAAACTAGAACTGGGTTTACCTCTTATACAGGGAAGAGTGTACCTCTAAACCCACTATACTAGGTATGTTGAAAACACATAAAATTTCCAATTACTGCTTCAGAATTTATGGTGCACATATGGAAAATAATACTTGTAAAAACAGAAAGGGGTTTGTGCCTTGTGCTGTCAATACTGTGAAGGATGGGGTGATTATAAAGCAAATTAACAATACTTTTAAATGTGCATTCACTTATCTTTCCAATTAAATCCTTGTTAAACAACTGCCACAGACAGTAATGGTGCTTCTGCAAAGCACTGATCAAGACAGTTTTATTGTAATTTTTACTCTGTAACAATTAATCAAGTAGGCATTTTCTTTATTATTAAATTATTTAGTTAATAAATATTCTCAATTGGCTAACATATTGTAGTTTACATTTTATTTTTGATTTCCCTACCGTGGAACATATTGGGAGTATTCCGTTTTTCAAGCAGAGGGACCATTTAAAAGATGTGATTTTACAAATTTCTTTTCTCTAGAAGAATAACTGTGAACAAGAGAAGTCCTTTGAAACTTTTAAACCATTCAAATACCCTATTTCAAGCATTTTATTTTTGTAAGGAATGCAAACGCATTGCTTTTAGCAGATACGAAATGGGGTAGGTTTTGCTTTTAAGGCTCTTTCTGTTGGGGTAAGCATTCAAATTAGCATCATTAAAAGTTCATTAATACCAGTTACAGACTTTTGAGTCAGGCAAACTTCATTGTGGTTCACATTTTCTTTTCCTATTCCAGATGAAATGAAGAATACCTGAATATTACTTATTTATAAAAGCACAAGGAGGTATAAATCAGGAAACAAATACGAAGATATCTAGAAGTAATTTTTTTCATTTTTATGACTTTCCATTTTTGTAATTTGGAGATGTGAATATATTTAGCTAGTATATTTCACTTTTAAACTGCTTTCTATGTGGTCTATTGTGTTCAGTTGTATTTTGTATATTTCTACAATATTTTAATTAGGAGAAATTCCTAAGAAACTAGATTAGTCATGAGGGCCGTGATCTGGCTTTAGGATTCAGGAGGTTTATATTGATTCATAAGTAAGAGTAAACATGTGAAAGAGACAATATTTTCTTGAGTCATAAGAAGAAAATCTGAGGCAAGGCTGGCTTTATAGTTGTCTAAGTGGTGTGATGTGAGGTTAGTCAACATTACTTGTTGTGAAAATGCCCTAAGTGGAAACTTGATCTGCTCACCCTCAGCCTGATTAGCAGAGGCTCGATACGTTGTGCCTCCTTGGAGGAGCAGAGAGCCTGAACTAGTAGTACAGAGAGCCTGAACTAGTACAGAGAGACTGTCACCTTGGAAAGATTGAGCAGACACTTAGGAGACACTTGGGAAGATTGAGCAGACACTTAGGAAACTGTATCATAAAGTTTAGCAGAAGGTAAGGGAAAAGGGAGAGGCAGAGAAGGAATGGAGAAGAGGGGTGCTTTAGGTTTGACTGTGCAGAAAGTGGGTTCATTAAGACGCAACATCTTGGAGGTGTCAGGATGTGAAGGCAAGGTGACCTGAATGCCCAAAACGCACCCTGACCCCTCTATGTTTTAATGATGATTGATCCCAGTTTCAAGTCAGGTAGATCACTGGAGGTAGACGTGTAATGTTGACGCCACGGCATACCCTTCTCCTGGCTAAGTACTTGGCAAGCAGAAATAAGAGGGTTCTGGCAGGTCCAGCTTAATTGAGGGCCTATAAGATATTTGGCACTTGATGGGCATCATGGGGAATCCATAGGTAACTATGGAGAACATCTCAACCTCCAGCATCGAACAGTCAGTAGGAGAAAAAAGATGTGATGTGAAATAGACTGAAACCAGTGCTGAACTACAGCTACAAATGCTGTGGGAACACAGTGGGAAAAAAAGCTAATTCCTGTTGAGATTCATTCAGGAATCATGAGATTGCCTTAAAAAAGGGAGTTTATCAGTCCAGTAAAAACCAGGAATGATGTGTGTCTTGCTCAGAAAGAGAAATGCACTGCTCCTTCCACTGGCAACAAATCAAATAATAGTATACATCGTACTCCCACCCCTGGCTAAGGGGACATTGGATTCCAACATCTGAGTAGAGAAAGGTGAGTGAACCTTTATGGTTGTACAAATATGAGAGGGACAGACCAACAAGAAGGGAGAGCAGGATTACTCACTAAGGAAAAATGCAGCAAGGGGTGAGGAGGCCACAAAGACAATCTGAAGAAATGTAAAAGATGAGGAGCTGGTGAAACAGCAAGAAAGACTGATATTAAGCAAATCATTCCAATGGGCCTTTTAAGAATCTCATAGACATTATGTTAAGTAGACTATTGGACACCCTGCTTGCCCTGAGAGGACGATCACGCATTACCACAACCATAACTGGGCTTTAAATCCAACATGTCCCTAAATTACCAGGAGACACATAGTGCCTTTTGAAATATCAGATAAATGAACAAAATGCAACTTTTGGCAATTCATTTAACCTCATAGGAACTTTTGTTCATCTATGAAGTGGATAGCTTTCTTATAAAGATCTAGTGAGACAACATTTAAAAGTGCTTCAGAAAACTCAAGTACTGACATTCTCTTGGCATGTTGGAAGGAGTAAACTCCATTCTCTTAAAGAGGATTTACGTAATCCTTTAAAACAAAACATATCTCTTCTTATTTCCAAAGAAATATGTGTTCATCGTAGGAAATTAGGAAACAGTTTGGAAAAAAAAGAAGCCAATAAAAATCACCAGTACCTAGTCCTCACATTTTATGCATTTCTTACCATTGTTTCTGGAACAGAGTTCAGCAATACGCAGGGAAACAGTCGCTTTTGAGACCGATCTCTAGCACGTGCAAAACGCCTTACTTTCTTTTTAAAGGAAACGGCCCAACCCTGGATCTAGTCAATAAGTTAATTAAAATGTGTAGAGATTCTATCAAGTGCAAGATCTTCTTCGAGGTGAAGTAGGACAGATGGACTTGAAAGATATAAGCTCTGCTCTTAAGAAGTGTTCAGTGTGTCAAGGAGATAAGATATGCATATCATGTTTGCTAATGATACATGACAACATATACAATATGAGATTATTGTGTATTGAGTAGATGAAACTGCAAGCATAGGATTTTAAAGAAGCAGCAATTCCTGTGGGTTGGGGTGGTCCAGGGAAACTCTGAGTTACTTTAAATAATCCAAAGAGGACATGAGATTAGCCCTTTATCAAATATTCTTTACTGCAAAAAGCCATGTACCTCATTATATATAATGGATGTCTCCATTAGGGTGGCTATGAGGGACATAGTTCCATATAACTTCCATTTCTATATGATGCAGCATTTTCCAGTGTAACAGGTTCATTATCACACGTGACTGACTCATCTCATGAGGACAGAAAGTCTTGATTTAAAGATAAAAAAAATTGCCCTGGGAGGATTAAGTGACTTTAGCCAAGAAGACACAGCTAGTAGGAGGTGATATGGAAATTGACACAGGTTTTATAACTATTGGGCCAGTATTGTCATTCCCCCTTATTGCCTAAAGGAAATGGTTCAGAGGACACATGGAAAATGAGGCAAACTAGAATATGGAGTTTACTTCATATAAATCAGTCACTGTTCTTATTTCTTGTCTGAACTACTGTAACAACCACCTAACTGTCCCTCTGTTTCTACTCCTGCCCTCTACAATTTATTTTTCCCATAACAGCCACAGTGATTCAAAAATAATACCAGATTATTTCCTGATTACCGTCCCCTTCCACCACAGTGACCTAGAATGACAGATAAAACTTCTTATCGTGATTTGTAAGAGCCTGGCTGTGCTGGCTTTGCCCACCTGTCACCTCGGTGTCCTGATCTCATACAAGCCCTCATTCTCTGGGCCCAGTTTCCCTCTGACTGCTCTGCTCTCCCTCCTTATCTTTGCATGTCTCTCTCCTTCTTATCAAATCAGTTCTCTACTCAAATGGCTCCTCTTCAAAGGGAGCTTCCCAGATCATCCAATCTAAGGACCTTCTCTCTTATTCCCATCAATTATTCTCTATCATGTCACCATACCTTGATTCTTGGCATGACCCGTAAGCATCTCATGTATTTACTTATTATCTATCTCTTGACAGCAAAACGAACATGCCACCACAACCTGATTCTCCCAGGCTCTCCCCAGTACCTAGAAGAAAGCCTGGCTCATAAAAGGCTTCAACAAATATTTTTAAATGACGAAATCCCCACTTGAAGTTTTCCTCAGGAAGATTAAAGCCTTATTTTATTCTTTAAACTGATTTTCCTCCTTTCTTGATTCTTTTCATATGTTCTGCAGTTTGTATTACTTTATTGTAGCCATGGCAAGACCAAGACCATCACCTGAAGTGTGAGCCAGAGGTGTCCTTCGGCAGACGGATATGGGGCTGGCAGGGCCTTGGCAATAAGCAATGCCACTGAGAGGGATCACACTCTGGAAATTCATGCACGTAGGTGACCATCCTGACTGTGGTCTTAGGACCACCTCGGTTGGGAATCATCCATTGCTTAGGTTGTCTTTCTGGTCTAATGGGCCAGGCTGTTAGGGCTGGCTCTGGTCGTCCAGTGTGGCAGCTGCTTCCTCTTTTTGCCACGTTTTCTATGTGGTCAATGTTAGACACTCCAATTGTGACATCAGGTAGAGGTGGGAGGTGGGGAGAAGTATATAGTTCGCTGGACTGGTTGGACAGATACTGTCATTTTAAAGATTTTCTTTCTTGGGGTTGCACTTCTTTCTTCCTGGTCCTAAAAGCTAAAGGTTAACTTTTGATCAGGACCTAAGCGTCACTGGTAGTCCTACATTATTCATTAATTTATTTATCGAATTCATTCATATTCAACATATATGAGTATTTGTTTGGAGGCTATTATGTGCCAGGTAGGATAAACTGAGGCCACTTCGGTGACCAAAACAGGCAAGGTCTTGATCATAGGGAGGAAGGCAGGCGCTAAAGCAACAAATAAAGAAGCAAGTGAGTTTCAGGTAGGATGTGTTCTGAAGAAAACAAGATATTGGGATGGAGAGTGGCTGGGTAGGTAAGGTGGAGTCATGTTCCAGATGTGTTAGTCAAGGATGTCCTTGCTAAGACGGTGACTTCCACGTTGAGAAGACTGTCTTATGTGGGTCTGAAGGAAGCACATTTTGGGTAGATGGGAACAAAAGCCAAAGCCTTGAGAAGGTAATGAGCTTGATGTGTCTGAGGAAGACAGAAGGCCATGGTGGTTGGAAAACAATGAGATGAGCATGAGGTACATGATGAGATCGGAGAGACAGGAAGGAAGAAGAACCTGTGGGGCCGCAGATCCTGGTATTGTTTTCAATAATTTATATTAATAAGTCACCAGTCTTCTTGGTTATTGGTTGGAATATCCATGGAAACACAGGCACTATCAATGATAATGTCATTTGTTGTACCCCCTGCTTGTGTTTCCAGCATCCTGGTACATAGTAAGAGCTTTTTAGGTGTCTGTCAATGAATGAATGATGTAAAAGCCAAAATCTTACTTTGTGAAGCTCACCTCTCAGTTCCATATTGTCCCGATATGTTGAGGACCCTCAGAGAGAAGGAAAGCTGACAGGGATACCTGCCACTTCTTCTCCAGGGGGTCCGTGGATATAGGGACATAAAAGAAAATGGGTTTTGAAGTCTGCATGACGCAAAAAGTCATTCATATTTCGTTTGAGCATTGCTTCAGCCCCTATATTTGTAAACCTTGGACACTTATCTTCAGGGTATACATGGGGACTTGAAAAAAAATTTCCCGACCTTGCACCTATTCCATTTCCTTTTAAGAAACAGCTTTGAGGTGACAAGAATACCTTTTTCCCCCTATGGCACTTTTTTTTAGAAAATGCTTCTAAACTACATGGAAACACTTGGAAAAGACGTGCTATATAAATATATGTGAGTCACTGCACTGAAGCTGTAATTACCAGCAACAAGGACTTCCTGTGCATAAACAAAAACAAAAGCAGACGTTCAAATTCCAATGCCATGGGGTTAAGAAGAGCAATGTTGTTTCATGACTATTTATACATTTTTGGCTTTTCTCTCTACTGTCATTCCCAACATTTTGGAGAGCCGCAATTGCAAGCCAGGTTATGCCACTCCTGCCAGTATCTTCCTCGGCTTGGCCAATTGCTAATAACGTACTTTGTTGAGGAACAGTAAGTCATCTTTCCTCAAGCTTTGTCTTATCAAAGCAGAGAATGGGGATTATAGATTCTCTACTCTTCATTTCTGTCACATTTCTTTAATCTAAAATTTAGTACTAAAATAGAGGAGTGTTGGGGAAAATATAAGGTAAAATAAAATTTGAATTTTCTTTACTGAGACACCAAGAAATGGCACCTAACACAATGTACCGATGACACCATTTGATACAGAGTGTTGGTTTGTATATCATTCTTTTAATTTATTTTGTAGGAACAAATCTTTATTTAGTTCCTATAGAGTATTGGGCCCTTTTCTATATTGGGGATACAAAGATGAACCAAACTTCCTACTCTTGATGAAGTCAAAAGAAGTTAGGGTTTATTTATTAAAAGCACACTTTTAAATGAGGTTTTCTCTTATAGAAAGGTCACACAGACTGCTATTGTAATACTATAATATAGTATTATAAGGAGAATAAGTGGTTTTGATTCTTTGATGTTAAAAAGAAGAAAATGTCTCTCTGCCCCCTCCCCCATGGTAAATTGAACCAGCCACCAGCATCTATTTTTTAGAGTAACTTTAAAATGAGTTCACTGTCTGGCTTCAGAACATATTAAAATTGTGGCCTTAGAAAAGTTACTTAATCTTTTCTGAGCCATGATTTTTTTTGTGTTGAAAACTTTTATGAGGGTTAGAGATAATTAGCTTCGCATACCTGCCATGTAGTAGATTCTCAATTAAATGCTAGCTATCATTGGCATCAATATTATTTTGTTACATTTTAAAATATTATTTACTCCTTAGTCTTGGTAGTATATCTTCAGGCAAAACATATTTCTTTTTCATTTATTCCAGAATCTACAGCATTGGAAAAGGATTGCAGTTGTGAAAAATATGTCAGTAATTTTAATGATACTAATAACATACATGTTACATCCATGGCATTTTAGAGTTATACTCCAAATAATGACTTGAGAACTCATAAAAGTGAACATTATTATATCAATCAATAGTCAAAGAAAAAAAAGACCTTGCATTATTAGAAAAGTGGTTAACAAAATAGGGGTTCATAGTTTATTTCTGCTTTCCTCAACATAAACTCCGTTTGTCTTATGGCTTATAGGTCAAAGATCCACTAGATAGCCAGGATAAAACTAGCTGGACACTGTGCAGGGGTTCCCCAACCTGGCTATGCTCTTGACTCCAGTAAGGATTATTTCTTGTAAAATACATACTTACAGTTCGACCCCAGAGTTTTTACATCAGAGTTTCTTATGACTGGACTCCAAAATCTTAATTTTTGAAGAGTGCGCACTGCTTGATTCTCATGGCAGACAGACTTCAAATAACCCCTGATTATCCCCTCCTCCTTGGGTTTTGCTTGTGTAATCTCCTCCTCTAGGGTATGGATAGGAACTGTGACTGCCTTCTAACCATCAGAATGCACAAAAGGTGATGCATGTAGCCTTCGTGATTATCTTACGTAAGGTTATAACTTTCTGCCTTAGCTACTAGTCTCTCCTTCGCTGCTTTGATGAAACCAGCTACAGTATCGTGAGATGACCGATGGAAGAGGCCAACAGCAGTCATTGGAGGACCTAAGTCCAAAAACCCACAAGAACTAAATCTTGCTAACAATCATGAGTTTGGAAGCTGACCTTCTCCTACTGGGGCTTCCAGACGAGGATCCACCCCTGACAGACACCTTAATTATAGCCCTTACAGAGGATTCAACTAATCCATGTCCAGACTTCTGATCCACAAAAACTGGGAGATAATAAACATGTGTTGCTATAAGGAACTAAGTTGGTAGTAATGTTGTTATGCGGTAGTAGATAACCAATACAATTCTGAAATGTAATCAGGGGTTTCCCAGTGCGATAGAGCATAGAGCAGGAGTAAGCTTGGTGTGTTTTCCCCACAATTTTTAATAACTACTCATTAATTCTGATGGTGACAAGGATGATTTATAATGATGATAACTTTTGTAAATATCCTTGGGGGTTTCCTTGGGGATTGGCAGTTGCAATAATCTGAGTGATTTAATTTCTGGACTCAATGGCCAAGTCTACATGAAAAGCCACAACTGAATTAGGACCTAAATTTCAGTAGACCTCACTCGCCCTTTCCAGTGATCATGGGACTATTCTTTTGGAATGTGAAATCTCCCAAAAGCCAGCTGATATGATAAAACTAAATTTCTCTTTTGTGTCTAGGAACCCAGAAGTCCTATGAATTTGGCTAGTAATGAGATGAATCATTGGATAGTAGGGAGTCTCCAAAGCTTTCCTATATTTGGTTTTTCTTCCTAGAAAAAGAATCTTATTATTATTAAAGAAAATTCAGTCATGTGGAAACCCAAAACCATACTTGATTATTAATATTTAGTATCATGTTTATACTAAGTAAACTAAGAAATATTGACCGGATTTCATCTAACTACTTGTCATCTTGAATTAAAGTTAATACTAAATATCACTTAGCTGATTCAGAGTTTTTAAAGTCTTCACGTTTTCATTATTATTTCCATTTTGGAAATGAAGAATCTGTGATTCAAAGTGGTTAAAATAGTTTCTATTAGATTAACAAAGAGCTCAGAATCAAGATAAGGAGGTAGTTCCATTGATTCTTATCCTGTTCTCTGTCCCCACTAGATGGTCTCTGCCTTTAATTGTTTCACCACAGCATTCGGTCAGGTCTTATTGCTTGGTGTGCAATGAATTAGAACATACAATTTATAATAAATGTATGGTATAATTTTGCTTTAAAACAGGTAGCCAGAATTTGTGTACTTTGGAGACTAGAAGTATTTATGAAGTTATTAGAACATTATGTCAAAACTTAAAATTATATAAATGTGTATGAATGTGAAGAGCTGATTATTTTGATCTCCGTGTTCAGCATTGTTTACTAATGATAATACATTTCTTTAGCAGCTAGAAAGCAATACAAGTTTTGCCATCAGTAGTCTTTGAGCACCCTGGCTCAATGTAGCTGAAAAATGAGATCTAAGAAAATTTTCAAAGCCCTGAACGATGTAGAGTCTGGCCCTTTTATGATCAAGTGATCTTTTCAGTTTTAATGGGAAAAATAAATCATTGTTACAAGATAATCTTGTCACACGGAAGCCAGAAAGGTACAATATCCATGATTCGACTTACCAAAAAACCACCCTGCAGAATGGGATAATAAAAGCAAAATAACACAGTTTGTTTTGTTGTTGCTATGGTTGATGGTGAGAGTAAAGTAGGCTTAAGGAAATACCTCATTTTAAAAATAATAAGAGGGCAATATAAACACACTTAATAGAAAAATGACTGGACTTCATACGCGGGCTATTTATGAGAACAGAATTAGAAGTTTTGAAATTCCTTTTCCAGATCTTTTTCTGTTTCATCTGATTGCTTATTTCATGATGAATCTGCCAATTGTACACATCTTTCTGTCTTTCCTCTTTTATTCAATTTTTGATGCTGTAAATAATATGCAAAGCACAGGGATAGCTACTAAAGTTAATGCTTGCCTTACTTTGTGGCATGAATCTATATAAAAGTAGTTTAGATATAGTTGGTAACACAAATTGTTTCTCTAATAGTTTATTTCGATGGAGCTTATGCTTAGCATGTTCAAAATAACTGAATTCATTTCTTTAAGCCAATATTTAATGTTGATTATTATGCCAATAAGATCTGGGCGAATATGAAAATATGCAAAGTACAAGACTATGAATTAATGGGGTAAAAAAACCCCTCTATCATTTTAAAACAACACACACAATTATATGTACACACACACACATACACACACCCACACACCCAATTAAGATTCTTGGCCGTGTTAGACTTATGGCATTTATATACTTTGTTCTTCCTGGTGTGAAAAAGTGAAGGAGGGTGTCCCTAGAATCTTCCTTTAATTTTTTTTTTCTATATAGAGAAAACACATCTAAAATCGTGGTAAGAAGCCGTTTCTTCAAGTTTAGAGAAATGGTTAGAGGAATATTTGTTATTGTGTACTAAGGACCACCAGTCTGGAAAATTCTCAGTCAGCTCTTTCCTGCAATGCTTCATGGAATCCCCCACGGGCTCATGGGCTTGAGAAGTTTCATAGTTGATATTTTCTAAAAATTAGGATGCCAGTCTTTGTTGTCCCCTTTTTAAAAGGTGAAAGAGAATGTCCTAAGTCATACGACAAGAGTCTGAACAGAATTTAGAGTTGGGGTGATAAGCCTGGATGTGCAGCTCAAACCAGAGTGCTGAAACTCAGCCTGGTGGGATTTCCAACACCCATCGTCAAAAGTTCTCAAGGACCGTTATATGGCATCCTCCATGATGAAGTCTGTCCTTTGCAAAAGTACCCTCACAGAAGAAAACCATCAGGTCAGAGATCATTCTGAAAAATCAACTCAGGGTCACAGGCTGATGACAGGTTGACATTAAAAGGCCATTGACCATCTTTCTTTGGGGGATGCCTTCATAGAACAGAAGAGTTTCATAAGCAAAATGTCACTGACAGCTGTCTCCAAATAACAACAAACAAGGCAGAGCACTGCTTGCTAATGCAATGACAGCCCTGTAAATCGAGAATCCTGGATGCCTTTCCTAAAGGCTGCAATGGAATGTTATTGTCCTAAGCAGTATCTTGGTCTAAACATAGATATATCAGGACCTACAGAGAATGGCCGTGCCAGGCTCATCCATAACTGCAATGTTTGGTTATTTCCCAGGCATCGCTCTTTCTTGAATTGTGTTAGCCAAACTCCTAGGATAGTGCTTGTCATTTAATGAATACCAGAAAGCAGGTGTAAACAGAAAGTCACTAACAAGTGTATGTAGCACAAAAAAAACTGATCTCCACTTTTATAAGGACGTAATCTACAATTAATGAATGGAAAGTGCCAAATCACGGTGGTGGTTTCAGCATAGGCTCTGAGTCCGAGAGACCTGGGAACTACCTCCCTCACTTGCTGTATGACCTTTGGATATTATTTAACATCTCTGAGCCTCAGTTTCCTCATCTTTAAAATGGGAACAATAATAGTACCCTATTCTATGGGATGGTAGAAAGGATTACATTATATAAGTAAAGGACTTAGTACAGTGCTGCCACATAATAAATTATGAAATGTTAGCTACTTTTATAATTATTATTATTATCACATTACTAGTTATAATTAGGAAATGCTTTTCAAAAGTGATCACTTTGAATTTAACTCGTACGCCATCTTATCTGTAAGTATAATAAGGGTATCCAGTTCCTACTGATTTAGTGAGTCAAACAGAAAACCAAAACAAATTGAATCATTCAACTGGTGTATTAGAATTGCTGATGATTATAGCACTCAAGAAAGTTAGTGAAATACATAAATTGCAACTAAACTGTTCTTGAAAATCAGTTTTTATTTGTCTAGCCTAATGGTGGCTAGACATTTTAAATCATTTTAAACATGTATATTTAGAGCTTTCTAAAAAGGAAATTTTGTGGAATGTGGGCATGAAGGAGATAAAAGGTGTTAAAACAAAGAGGGTATGCCAAGATAATTTATGTTCCACTTTTGAAGAATGCATTGCATTTACATATCGCTTTATACTTTTTATGGAATTATCACCACCATACTGCTACATTATTTCATTGCGTGTGTGCACACACACCCACTCTCTCACACACGTACACACACAGAGGAGAGACCATAATATCACATTTAGCCTCTTTGTAACCCAGTACTGATTCTCTTCTATGTTAGTTCTGCTGTCAGAGACCAGGGTGTAGATGGAAGGGAAAGTACGGTGTTCGCACCAAGGTTACGGGTGCATTTCAGAAATTTTATTCAAAGGATAACCTGATTAGAAAAATGTGAGAGGGGTCAGTCAGTATATGCATTTCTTTCATTATCTAATTCAAAGAACTCCACAGTACAACTTGGAGAAAACCACCAGAATCAAAGGTCCTAATGTAGCATAATTTGTGTTGAGTATGTTGCATTCTGACAGTGTTATAAAGCAGGAAGACAGTTTACTGACAATTCTGTGCTACCAGATACCAACTCAGGCCTCTGTCCAGCTTTACGTTGTCAACTCTCATGGAAACATGAGCAGTTACAGCCTCAGAGGACGCTAAAGTTTGGATTGCAAAAGACGCGATGGACAGATTTCATATTTTCATTGCAGTTTTTTTTTTCCTTTTCAAACTGCTGAGCATAATTTTTTTAAGGCAGGAAATGCAACTAGTGTTTGTTTCTACCATGGCTTCTGTTTTCAGATTTCTTCTTTGTAGAAGAAATGTGTTGCCCCAGCTGTCTAGAATTCCAATCAGGATATGTTTCAGTATGAAATATATTACAAGCGTGATTTTAGCTGGTTATAAACAGGAATGAAAATGAGGCCGGGACTGTTTTATCCAATTTTTACTCACAGAGGGGGTGCTCTGGGTCACTCTAATGGGGGGCAATATGAGTAAATGAGGTAAAGTTTAGTTCTTTTTCTTGCCCAGGAAGAGAGTAATTGTGAAAGGCAAAAGTTCACATTAGTGAGCAAGCAAACTGTGGAGATTCTCAGTTATAGAAATTCTCAGAAATAAGAGTCATGTGGCTACTGCTCAAAGGTACTGTAGTAAACACTTAAAAGAACGGTTAACCCGAGTTGAACTGCTGGAAAGTCTAGTGCTTCTCAATAATAGTACTTCTGCATGCAACACAGACACACACACACATACACAAACAGAGAGACACACATGTTATTCAATAAATGTTAACTAATAATTCCTTCTGTGGAGATCCAAAGGCTACTACTGGTTAATAGGTGAAGATACAAAGATGATTCAGGTCCTACATTTTTAAGTGTATAGAAATTGTGGAAGAGGCAGCTATTTTAACTAGTATCCTATTTTATTTTTATTCCAAGACTTTCAAATTTTAATGTTTCTGAAATATAATCACTGAGTA
The DNA here is from genome assembly GCF_004115265.2 of Rhinolophus ferrumequinum. Taxonomy (NCBI): domain Eukaryota; kingdom Metazoa; phylum Chordata; class Mammalia; order Chiroptera; family Rhinolophidae; genus Rhinolophus; species Rhinolophus ferrumequinum. Next base: position 75,717,581 of record NC_046291.1, read on the forward strand.
CATGTGATAATATTCTCTCCAAAAGATGGCATTATATCTCTGGGTCTTACAATAAATGGAATTTTAGAAGTTAGATGTGTATGTACTATAGTAAATTCAATGACCCAGTGCAATGGGAACCCAGGAGGGAATTATTTATAATTTGGGCCTTGGAAAAGAAGGAGAATCTACCCTGCAGGAAGCTTGTGTATGTGGGGTGAGGAGGAAAAGATAGGAGGATATTGAAAGTAGAGGGGAGAGAAAATGCACAGACATTAAGTTAATACAACAGTATGAAAATATGGGAAGATAGTTAGGAATGTATTGTAAAAAAAATTCAGAAGATCTGAAGCTAGTTGGAAGTTAGGTGGGAAGCCAGAGTATGAAGACCGTGCAAATTTTCCAGAAGGCAGAGAAACCATTGACTGTTTTTAAGTGAAAGGAAAACGTACATATTTGAACAAATACCCTGAGTCTGTTACGATACTAAGGTAATCCTCACAAATGTTTCCAACGTACTCCCCCCTGCTTATACCCCCCAGTCTTTACTGATAAAAAACAGAGTACAGAGAGGTTAAATAAAGTGCCAAGGGCACAAGGAGAGAGAGTGGGTTCTTCAATATGTGTCTGATTTAAACCTATGAACTATCTATAACACCACATTATGATGTTTTAGTCTCTTTGTTTTCTTTTTTTTTCCCCAAAAAAAAAAATCTGTAGTCTTTTAAAGAGAGTTTTAGGTTTATAGAAAAAACTGAATGGAAAATATAGAACTCCCATATACCCTTTGTACTCTTTCTCTCAGACCTCCCCCCTGCCTCCCACCAGCCCAATTTCCCTTATTATTAATATTTAACGTCTTGCATTAGTGTGGTACATTTGTTATAATTGATGAGCCAACATTGATACTTTATTACTAACCGAAAGTCTATAGATTACATTAAGTTTCACTCTTTGTGTTGTGCATTATATAGATTTTGACAAACATATAATGCCATGTATCCATTACACTAACAAAACAGAATAGTTTCATGACCCCTAAAAAACCCCTGTAATCACTTATTTACCTATCCCTCCCCTCAAATTCTCTGCTGCCACTGAACTTTTACTGTCTGCGTAATTTTTGCCTTTTCCAGATTGTCATCGGATTGGGATAAACACAGAATGTAGCCTTTTCAGACTGGTTTCTTTCACTTAGCAATATGGAAAGTCTGAGTTGTGTGGCTTCCAGGTGAAGGCTGAAGAGATAGCTGTCATTGTAGCTGTGTGAAGTCTGCCTCACATATAGCCTACAGGAGGGTGCCATCTTTCCTGTGTTGAACCGTTCCCCAAAAAGCCAAATCTGAGACCTCATTGGTCTGGTAAAATCCACGTGTGCACATCACCTTGGTGACGCCTTGGGTCTCCGCTCCACCCAGTAGTGCTGCATCACTGGGGAGGCACTCTCAGCTCCTGGGTTGGCCAGCCCTGCCCCGCAATCTGTGGAAGGCCTGTGGTGACCTAGGGAACTTTTGGTTGTTAGAATGGTCAGCCACAGCTGGTGCTGCAGTCTCTCTTGGGTGGCCCTCGGGGATCTGTGGGCCAAAGAAAAGTTGTGGCTGGCTCTGGTATTCTCAGGTCATTTTGCGAAGTGGTCAAAGGCCCAACACTGGCATAAGAACTGAATCTGCATTTTTGTAAAAAACAGTGGCCACACCCCATGGACTTTCTGGGGACCCCCCTCCGCCACCCAGCTAGTGCTACATCCACCAGGGCACTCTCAACACCTGGTCAACCTGCCCAGATGTGTACCCTAAGGAGAGACCTCTTTCAGGGGCTGTGGTCTTATGGGCAGCCAGCAGGTGGCAAACAGGCCTAGGGGACCCTGGACCTTTGCTTAAGCGTGCCAGACCTAGTACTGGTGGCAGCCAACCACAGTTCACAGTGAGGCACCCCCCACACACCTCCTGTTCAGCACAGGCAGCAAACCACACTACATTAAACTTTGTAGCTCCTACAGATAGCCTGAGACCAGTTACAGGCAGAGCTGAAATTGGGCGGCATGGGAACCCCTCCCAAGAAAACCAACAACCACAGGCTAGCCTCAGACCAGAGCACAACCTGATTAGTCTCACAAGTGGCACACATAAAGGGTGGTCTCAATAGGCATAACATCCCACTGGGGCAAATCCCCCTCTGAGAGATCACCTTCACATAGCAGCTCATACATTGTGGATGTAGCCAATCCTCACAGCCAGTCAACCTGAGAGTCAATTCCCACCCACTGATATATCAAGGACAATCAAGGCTCAATTCCACAAGAGAATACACACAACACACACAAGGGGCACTCCTGAACACACCCACAGGTGATCAAGAAGACTGTTGCCACTGGATCACACAGGATACATACTACATAAGGTCTCCTGGCAAAGACGGAGAGACATAGGAGATCTACCTAAATCATAGAAGCAAACACCGAGAGGCAGTCAGAATGAGGAAGCAAAGAAACATGTTTTCATATAAAATAACAGGAGAAAACACCAGAAAAAGAACGAAATAAATTGATAGCCACCAACCTACCAGAAACAAAGTTTAAAACACTGGTTAAAAGAATGCTTAAGGAACTAGTGAGACCTTCAACAAAGGGGAAGTAAACACAAAGAAGAACATAGAAACCATAAAAAAGAACAAGTCAGAAATAAAGAATACAATAACTGAAATGAAGAATACACTAGAAGGAATCAGCAGATTAGATGAAGCAGAGGATCAAATCAGCGATTTTAAAAAAAACAGGTAGTGAAAACACTCTCATTGGAACAACAGAAAGTAAAAAGAATAAGAAAAAAAAACAAAGATAGTTTAAGGGACTTTGAATAACATTCACATCATAGGAGTACCAGAAGAAGAGAGAGGAAAGTAGGGATCTGGAAGCTGTTTGAACAAATAATGACTGAAAACTTCCCTAGACCTGGTGAAGGAAAAAACCATATAAGTCTAGGAGCACCAAGAGTCCCCAAACAAGAGACACCCAAACAGGCCCACACCAAAACACATTATAATTAAAATGGGAAAGGTTAAAGACAAAGAAAGAATCCTAAAAGCAGAAAGAGAAAGACAACTAGTTACTTCCAAGGGAGCTCCCATAAAACTGTCAGCTGCTATCTCAACACAAACTTTTCAGGCCAGATGAGAGTGGCAGGAAATATCAAGGTGATGAAAAATAAGGGCTTACAACCAAGAGTCATTCACTCAGCATGGTTATCATTTAAAACTGAAGAAGAGATAAGAGCTTTCTAGATAAGAAAAGCTAAGTAAATTCATTACATCAAGCCAGTATTACAAGAAACGGTTTTAAAAAAAACTTCTTTAAGAAGGGGAAAACAAACAAAGAAGAATACAAATATGAATAAAATAGCAATAACTATGTACCTCGTCCATAATCACATTCAATGTAAATGGATTAAATGCTCTAATCAAAAGACATATGGTAGCTGAATGGATAAGAAAAAAAGACCATGCATAATGCTGTCTACAAGAGATGCACCTAGGTTGAAAGACATTGAAAGCAAAGATATGGAAAAAGATTTCACACAAATCAAAATGGGTAAAAAGCTGGGGTAGCAATACTTATATCAGACAAAACAGACTTCAAAATAAAGATCATAATAAGAGACAAAGAAGAACATCACCATACTGATAAGGGGTCAATCCCACAAGGGGACACAGCCCTAGCAAACATCTATGCATCCAACATAGGAGCACCTAAAAACATAAAATATTGACCGACAAAGGTAGAGATCAACAGTAACACAATCATATTAGGGTACTTTAACATCCCATTGACACCAATGGACAGATCTTCCAGGCAGAAAATCAACAAGGAAACAGTGGCCCTAAATAACGCACTAGATCAGATGGATTTAATTAATATTTTAGAGTATTTTACCCCAAAGCAGCAGAATACACATTCTTTTTAAATGCATATGGAACATTTTCCAAGATAGATCACGTTAGGACACAGAACAAGTCTCAACAAATTTAAGAAGATTGAAATCATAGCAAGCATCTTCTCTGAATAAAATGGAATGAAATTAGAAATCAATTACAAGAAAAAAATTAAAAGATACACAAACACCTGGAGGCTAAATAACACTCTACTAAATAATGAATGGGTCAACAACAAGGTCAAGGAAGAAATCAAAGATACCTTGAGACAAATGAAAATGAAAACATAGTAACCCAAAATCTATAGGACACAGAGAAAGCAGTCCTAAGAGAAAAATTCATAGCAATACAAGGCTACCTTAAGAAACAAGAAAAACCGCAAGTAAACAGTTTAATTTATACCTAAAGAAACTTCAGAAGAACAGCAAACAAAGCCCAAAGTGAGTACAAGGAAGGAAATAATAAAAATCAGAGAGGAAATAAATTAAATAGAGGTTTTTTTAAAAAAAAACCCACAAAGATCAATGAAAACAATAGCTAGATTTTTGAAAAGATAAACAATTTGACAAAACTTTAACCAAACTCATGAGAGAGGGAGGAAGGAGGGAGGAGAGAGAGAGAGAGAGAAAGAAAGAGAGAGAGAGAGAGAGAGGAGAGAGAGAGAGAGAGAGAGAGAGAGAGAGAGGATCCAAATAAATAAAATCAAAAATAAACGAGGAGAAGTCACAACTGACACCACAGAAATACAAAAAATAAAAATAAAAAAAATAAGAAAAAACTATAAGCAACTATAAGCTAACAAATTGGACAATCTGGAAGACATGGATAAAGTCCTAAAAGCATATAATTTTTTCAAGGCTGAATAAAATGAAACAGACGATCTGAAACTGATCAATTACTACTAATGAAATTGAATCGGTAATCAACAAGCTCCCAAAAAAAACCAAAGTCCTGGACCAGATGCTTCACAGGTGAATTTTGGCAAACATTCAAAAAGATTAGCACCTATGCTTAAACTATTCCAAGAAATCTAAGAGGAGGGAAGGCTCCCAAGATCAGTTTACAAGGACACCATCGCCCTGATTCCAAAAGAAGACAGACATTACAAAAAACAAAAACTGTAGGCTAATATCTCTAGTGAACATAGATGCAAAAATCCTCAACAAACATTAGCAAACATAATTCAGCAGTACATTAAAACAATCACACACTATGATCAAATGGCATTCATTCCTGGTATGGAAAGTGGTTCAGTATCTGCAAATCAATTAATTTGCTTCATTCCATAAACAAAATGAAAAATAAAAATCATATGGTCATATAAGTATTAATAGGTAGAGAAAAAGTGTTTGACAAAATCCAGCATCCATTTATTATAAAAACTCTCAATAAAATAAGAACAGAGGAAATATATCTCAACATAATAAAGCCATATATGACAAACCCACAGCTAACATCATACTCAATGAGGAAAAGCTAAAAGCATTCTCCTTAAGATCAGGAAGAAGGCAAGGTTGTCCACTTTCTCCACTTTCATTCATCATAGTACTAGAAGTCCTAGCCACAGCAATCAGACAATAAAAAGAAATAAAAGGCATCCAAATTAGAAAAGAAGAATAAAACTGTGATTATTTGCAGATGACATGATACTATATATATAGAGAGAGAGAATCCCAAAGATTACACACACACACACACACAAAAACTATTAGAACTGATAAATGAATTAGAAAGTAGAAGGATACAAAATGAATATTCAGAAATCAGTTGCATTTTTATACACCAATAACAATCAGAAAGAGAAATTAAGAAAACAATCCCATTTACAATTACATCAAAATAAATAAATAAATAAAATAAAACCTGGAATAAATTTAACAAGGAAATGAGAGACCTGTACTCAAAATTATAAGACATTGACGAGAGAAATTAAAGAAGACACAAATAAATGGAAACATACACCATGCTCATGGATAGAAAGAATTAATTTAGTTAAAATGTCCATACTACCAAAAGCAATACCAGGGCATGCCAAAAAATATGTATACAAGTGGACATTGTGCTCAACTTTGCTTAAGCAGTAGTTGACCATAATTAGAAGTGTCTGGATGCTGATGGTAACGACTTTGAGCACCTCTTGTAATTGCAGAAGTCAAATGTGACCTGTATTCATCTTTTATTGTTGGTATATATTGAATATTACAATTTTAATACAGTTTTCCTTTCTTAAAATGTATATACATTTTTTTTGGCACCCTCTGTATGTAGATTCAATATGATCCCTATCAATATACCAATGGCATTTTCACAGTACTAGAATGAATAATCTTAAAACTTATATGGAATCATAAAGACCCCAAATAGCCACAGCAATCTTGAGAAAGAAGTACAAAGCTTGAGGTATTACGCTACCTGATATCAAACTATATTGCAAGGCCATAGAGAATCTAAACAGCTTGTTATTGGCTAAAAACAGACATATAGATCAATGGAACAGGATAGAGAGCCCAGAAATAAATCCATGCATATATAATCATTTAATCTATGATAAAGGAAGCAAGAATATACATTGGGGTAAAGTCATCTGCTCAATAAATGGTGCTGGTAAAACTGAATACATGCAAAAAAAATGAAACAGGACCACCTTCTTACTTTATATAAAAGAATAAACTCAAAATGGATTAAAGACTTAAATGTAAGGCCAGAAACCATAAAACTCTTAGAACAAATATAGGAAGTAAACACACACATATATATATTTATATCTATATCTCCTATATCCTATGTATCTCCTCAGGCAAGCGAAACAAAAGAAAAAATAAACAAATGGGACTACATAAAACTAAAAAGATTTTGCACAGCAAAGAAACCTTCAACAAAAGGAAATATATCCTACTGAATGGGAAAAGATATTTGCCAATGATACATATAAGGGGTCAATATCCAAAAATTTATAAAAACTCATACAACTCAACACCAAAGAAACAAACAATTCAATTAAAAAAATGGGCAGGGGCCGGCCAGTGGCTCAGGCTGTTGGAGCTCCGTGCTCCTAACTCCGAAGGCTGCCGGTTCGATTCCCACACGGGCCAGTGGGCTCTTGACCACAAGTTTGCCGGTTCAACTCCTCAAGTCCTGCAAGGGTAGGTGGGCTCCACCCCCTGCAACTAAGACTGAACATGGCATGTTGAGCTGAGCTGCCTCCCGGATGGCTCAGTTGGTTGGAGAGTGGGCTCTCAGCCACAGGGTTGCCAGTTCAATTCCTCGACTCCTGCAAGGGATGGTGGGCTGTGACCCCTGCAGCTAGCAATGGTGGCTGGACCTGGAACTGAGCTGCGCCCTCCACAACTAAGACTGAAAAGACAACAACTTGAAGCTGAATGGCACCCTCCACAACTAAGATTGAAGGGACAACAACTTGACTTGGAAAAAAGTCCTGGAAGTACACACTGTTTTGGGGAACAGTGTGTCCTGTTCCCCTTCCCCAATAAAATCTTTAATAAAAAAAAAAAAAAATGGGCAGAGGACATGAATAGACATTTCTCCAAAGAAGAGAACACACAGATGGCCAACAGACATATGAAAAGATGCTCAACATCACTAATCATCAGAGAAATGCAATAAAAACCACAGTGACATATCAGTTAACACCTGTCAGAATGGCTATCATCAATAAACCAACAAACAAGTGTTGGCAAGGATGTGAACAAAAGGTAACCCTCATGTATTGTTCATGGGATTGCAAATTGGTGAAGCACTGTGGAAAGCAGTATGGAAGTTCCTCAAAAAATTAAAAAATAGTACTACCTTATAACCCAGCAATGCCACTCCTGGGTATTTATCCAAAGAAAATCCAAAACACCAATTTGAAAAGATACATGCACCCTTGTGTTTACAGCAGCACCATTCACAATAGCCAAGATATGGAAACAACCAACATGCCCATTAATAGATGATTGGATAAAGAAATCGTGGTACATGTATAAAATGGACTATTACTGGGCTATAAGTAGAATGAAACTTACCATTTGCGATAACATAGATGGACGTAGAGGGTATTATGCTAAGAGACATAAGTCAGACTGAGAAAGACAAATACCGTATGATCTTACTTACAAGTGGAATCTAAAGACAGAATAAATGACAAACAAAACAGAAACAGACTCAGGGATACAGAGAACAAACTGTTGGTTACTAGATGGAAGGGATTTGGGGGGCTGGGCGAGAAAGGTGAATGGATTAGTAGTCACAAAATAGTTACCTAGATGTAAAGTACAGTTTGAGGAATGTAGTCAGTAATATTGTGAAATTAAGTATAGTGTCAAATGGGTACTAGACTTACGGCGGAGGGGTCACTTCATAAATTATATAAATGTCTAACCACTACACTGTACACGTGAAACTAAAATAAAATAATATTGAATGTCAACTCTAATTAAATAAAATAGTCACAGGATATAAGTACAGCATAGGGAATATAATCAATAACATTGTAATAACTATGTACAGTGTCAGATGGATAGTAGACTTATTGGACTATCACTTAGTGAGGTATATAATGTCTAATCGCTATGTTGTTTCGTACACCTGAAAACTAATAATAAAAAAAGAAAAGGAAACAAAACAAAAATAATATCTACATACAGACATAAATAAGATGTTTATTTTAATAAGAAACAAGCCAAAACTATCTTCCAAAGTGGCTGTACCATTTTATATTTCCACCAGCAGGGAATGAGGAGTTTCTGTCGTTCCACAACCTCGTCAGCATTTCGTGCTGTCAGTTGTTTCAGATTTTAGACATTCTAATAGCTATGTAGTAGTACCACGTTTTTTGTTTTAATTTGTAATTCTTTAATGATATATGCATTTCCTAATTTTTAATTCTTTTACTTATTGGTTATATATTCTTCAAAACATCTGTGATTCTTGACTCTTAAATTTTCCATCATTCATATATTCCTTCATTTATCAACATGTATTAAATGTCTGTTACATGCCAGTTACACTTTTAGAAGTTAGGTTATTTTTCTTTCATTTATTCTTCTCTTTTCCATTTTCAGTTTATTGTATTCCACTCATTATTTATTTCACATAAACTATTAGTTGGTCCCTCTCTCTATTCTATTTAGCTTCATGTAAACTGACTATCTTTTATTATCTGGTGATAATTGTTTACATTCTTCAACTTTCTCTTTCTCCCTTTAAAGCTTTTATCATTATATATTCACAAAGCAGACAGCACAGAATCTGAAACACTGGTAGAGATGAAACTACTGAGAAAACATCTAAAGTGAAGAAATCTCTTACCTTGGTTGACAATAAATCTTAGTTCTGTATTGTTGCGAGGTTGCCACTAACTCGATATATTCCATCAACATCTAGACCTGAAAATAAAAGAGCATGTTTTATATTAGCTGATTAGAAAACTGAGATGGTAAAAGACAAAAATTAATAAATGGGGAAGAAAGACAGTAGTAAATCACCACCAAATATCTCTTCCTCACAGACGAAGCACATTTCTATGTCCTAAACCAAATGATCTGCAATATTTTAATCTCAACAGACTAATCATGAAGCTCAGTGACAGTTAATGATCAACAAATTTGAGTCCAGTTGAACCATAAAAGATCAGTAGGTAGCATGGGACTTCACAGTATAGTTAAGCTTCATTCTCAAGAAAAAGATAGGAATTAAACTGGGCGGTGTATGGTGGCAGAGAAGGAGAACCTTCATGTATACGTGTATCATTGCCCTTTTTGGAAAGGTAAAATAACCCAGCCATTTGTGGAGTCTTCCTTCCCTTCCTCCCTTCTTTCCATCTTTCCCTTTCTTTCTTAGTTTCTTCTTCCCTCCTTTCCTTCTTGTGTCTCTCTATTCCTGTCTTCTCTTTCATTCTCTCTCTCTTCCCTCCCCCCATCCTTCTATTCTATTCTATTCTATTCTTATTCTATTCTATTATATTCTATTCTATTCTATCTGAGTCTATTCTATTCTTTCCTGTCCTGTCCTATGCTATTCATTTTGTTCCATTCTCTTTCTCCAATATCACTAGAGCATAACATGTATGATTATTTCAAACTACAGAATGAAAATTCTATTCCACATGTATAACTAGTTTGATAATCTCTAGTGTATTACAGGTAATGGGGTGCTCCATTATGGAGCGAAAAAATAAAAAGGAATCCTTGAGAAAATGGTGAAATTAGTTTCAGATTATTTAAAACTATAAATAATCTAAAAATTCAGATTAGTCATCTATAATTCAAAATAACTTATGCTGGCAGTAACTTTAGATAATCAACCACTTGTTCTCCCACTCATCTACTGATACTCTAGTTATTTCCTGACAAAGTTATCAAAAAGACAAAGAAACAGGAAAATCAAAAGAGAAACACTTATTCAAACACTATCATTCCCCCTAAGAAATGTTGATTACATAATTTTAATGTCAGGAGTGTATATTCCTTAATGTGTACTATGCCCTCAGAGAGGTCTGGGTGAGATTACCAGCCAATGTAGAGGTTACGATTTCAACAGTTTCTCTAAGAACATATAGCACCATGGTTAAACATTGTAATTCATAATCATAAGTATTAAATACATTGAATAGAATTTATTGTTATAGTGTAAAAGAATAAAGGCTTTGCAAAGCTCTTTGCCAACGTGAAATGGGCTTCTTTATTGCTTTACCATGTCTGTTTTTACATACTTTAGTAGGAACGTTTCTGTCATTGTGAAAAATATATCATCAGTAGGTTAGGGTAGAAAAACATAACATGCAATACTGGTATTAATGGCATAATTCAAAACAATCTTTCATTTTTTAAGACATTATTTTCTAGGGAAGTTTTAGGTTCACAGCAAAATTGAGGGGAAGGTATGGAGATTTCCCATATACCCCCTGCCCCCCACATGCACAGCCTCCCCCATTAACATCTTCCACAAGAGCGATACATTTATTAAACTGGTGAACCTACACGGACACATCATCATCACCGGAAGACCACTGTTTACATTGTGATCAGTCTTGGTGTACATTCTATGGGTTTGAACAAATGCATAATGACATGGATCCATTATTATGGTGTTACCAGGAGTAATTTCTGCCCTAAAAGCTCTTGGACCCATCTATTCTTCCTCACTATGGTTTTTACTGTTCCATGTAATAAACTGTAGAGTAACTTGGGATAACGTCAATAAAATGGAACAGCTATTAGTAAGTATATTAATTGGTGTAAGTTTTGTAGTTCTAGAATAATCTAATAATAAATTACCACGTCTCTGTCCCTTCTGAGTATTATGACTATGTAAGGAGTTTGAATGAGGTTGGATACCTATTAGTGTGAAGTGTCTAAGTCACATACATTAATAAAAATCAAATACATTTTTCTTCCTGATGCACAAAATAGCTCCATTAACCAAAAGGTACTCCCATTTGTTTGCTTTTAAGTACAATGTACGTTTGACAACTTACATGTGACAGTCCTCCTAATTCAAAATGTTCTAATATTTGATTCCTAGTTTTGGTATTAGACCACGTTGATCTTCAATTTATGCTCATACACCCAGAATTTTATAATTGATTAACCATCTCTTTCTTGCTTTACCATTAGATATCATTTGGTACTTAGTTTTAAATATAAAATTTTAAATAATGTGATCGATTTTAAAAAGATTAAAATGTATGCATTCAAGTAATTGTGTCCCTTTCAAAGTTTTCCCTCTTGGGAGTATGCTTAATTTTTCTGAACATGTAGCTATTAAGGACTATATTTTGGAATTCTTCTCTGAAATCACCTTCAGTGGCTCCATATTGTCTACAGGATAATGTTCATGATGGCAAGTTTGGGGCCTTTGGTGATAGTTTGGGATTTGGAAGTAAAGTCCACATAGAACCACAAATGGTGAATAATGTCATCTTGCTTGCCAATACAAACAAACAAAGTTTGGTCAAAGAAAGTGGTCCTGTTTTCTTCCACGTATTATCAGTTCCTCTGAAGAAATTTGCAAAACAGAATATTTTAGAAAATAAAAACATCAATGGAATATGTAGGTTTCTACATTCCCCAAATGAGAAACCTTACTAGGTTTTTTGAAAGAATCAGTCATATTAGCCCTATTTAAAATAATGATTGAAGATGAGATGTCAATTAATATCTATTACAATAAAAATGAGAAAATTTACTATTATATTTTTAAAATTAATTTTGTTTTCCTAATTAGTTGAGACCTTATCAGAGGTCAGCAGGAAATGAAATTATTTAAATTTCAACACATTTTTATTGTGAATAACGCCTTTACTTAAACCTCACTATAATATGCACATCTCTTTATATGAGATATAAAAATCAAGCACATTTCTATTTTGTGGCTAGACACTTCCTCTTCTAATATTATAGTTTATATGTTATTGAAATGCAAATGTTGTCTAGAGTTGTAAACTGAATTTCAATTAATGTTATTCCTCAGTAACCCAAAACTTTTTCTCTTATAGAAATTTAAAGTTACAACATAAGAAGTTCCCCCTTGGTCTTTCATAAATTTCAGTAGAGGATTTTTTCTTTTTTTTAAGTTCAGTAATGAAAAACATTTGAAAGCAGTATGGGTTAGATACATTCTGTATGAGCAATTGAAAAGCACTATACTATTTAAACAAAGCAGCCTCATCCTAAATTAATAACCCAATTTTCTTTTGGGATAAAAGGAGGGAGGGCTGGGGATGGCGACGGGAGGGTAACTCAGACCAGTGTCACCACCACTGTGGTTGTAGAACTAAGTCATAGCAGAGAAACTGCTTTGCGGCTTAAGATAAAAACCAGAAAGTAAGAAGGGAGTAAAGCAAAACATATTGGATGCAATTTGAATCTAACTTGACACAACTTCCAAGCCCTTTAGATTCAGAGATATCAATACCATTTATCTTGTGAAGGATAACAATCTCTGACATTAGTGGCTCCTGCTTTGAATGGCTCATGCTCCCCTGCTATCATACTTTTTAAATTACATAAATAGAGTGAAAATGACAAAGTACATATTAAAAAGGAGGGTATTACATTTTGAAAAATAATCTGGAACATATCAGTGAATTTTAGCAGTTATAAATTATATAGGGACAGTCTTGAAGTTGATTAGCTTTCCCCTGAATGGTTCACAGAATGGCAAACCCAAAGTCCTGGGAATATTACCCAAATTATAATGATTCACGTGCCATCCTCTTTTTGCTCCAAGAACTTTACAAGTTATGCCAAACCAAACCAATGTAAATTGGTGGATTTGGACATCCTTTTCATGACCACATTATCCTTGCTGGGTTGGAAACTACTTATTTTGGAAACATAATTAGACCTCTTCTGATTTTTAAATGAGCAATGTCTTTAAGGTATCCATGTTGTACTTCGGTGATGTTTTGAGAAAAATCACTTTGAGAGGTACTTCTTTCAAGAAAATATCACGACCGTGAATGCTGACAGGAATTTTGCCTGTTAGGCTAAAAATACTTTGGGAACACAACGAAACTAAGTCATTTTACATTTTAAAAAATCAGACTAACATTAACGGCAGCAGTGAAAATTTCCCCGAAGAAATCCACATTCACCGAAATGAAATGTTGTTTATTTGTTCATCATCAGCTGACCTTCTTTAGTTTCAAAATAGTGTTTACCATTGGCAGGAATCACCAGGTATTGCTGTAGGGGATTTTCAAAAATCTCCCCCTCCCCCTTTTCTTCTGAAGAAGCTTAGACAAGGATAGACACACAATTAGGAGTTATTAGATCAAATGGTGGTCTAAACCCAGTGGAAAGAATGCAGCTGTCATGAGTAATTCCCACCATAAATCTCAGACACTTTCCAAAAAGAAATCTAAGAGACCAGCACTGTTTCCAAAGTTGACTGGCTTATCTGCCAAAACATGGGCAGCTTTTAACAATGCAGATGAGCCTGTTAAAATAGTTGCAGACTGTGGATTAGGTAGCATTCTTGGGAGCTCGAATGATGGATCAATCATGGAGATGTGGAGCTTGAGACTGGTTGAGAGGTGTGCCCCCAGAGCCTGCTTGTTTTTCTGTAACATTAAAAAAAAAACATGCATCTGAACCTCTGGAGTCTGAAATGTGGGCTGGGAATTTTGCACAAACAGTCCCTCTCTTGAGATTTATGGCACTTCCTAATTCCTAGGAGGCCAGAACTACCACAAGAACAGTCATTCTCGCAATTCTTTGGTCTTGTGCTTCTCCCACTGGCAAGGACCAATGAGCTCAGGAACACCCAGACTGCCCCCAAAGACTGCTGCACTTTTCTTTCTGTCTTTCTGAAGGTCCTGCTTGGGTTCAGAACTGAATATGAGGGGAGGTTTCGTGCCGTTCTCAATGACCCAAATTTCCTCCTCTAAATTAAAGTGTTTCCAATCTTCTCTTGCTAACTTAATCTTGTTCACACACTTTAAATTCAATAAAGGAGAGTACAGGATATAATTTGAAACTCTAAGGTTCATTTGTACGGTCTCAATGGTTGGTATTTATGCTGTATCTATTGTCAACTTAGTAAGAGTTAACTCTTACTAATTTCTGTGAGATGCCCATCCTTCAAGAATGACTACGTTAGGAAATAGTTGATACAATTTTGATTGTTAAATAGAAATGCTTTTATTCCATATAAAAACATGACTTTAAAATAATCATTTTAAATAGATTTTTCCCCCCTCTACAGGCAATGTACTTTTCTGGTAAAAATGAAAATCAAACCACAAAGAAGATTATACAATGAAAACTAAGTAATTATTCCATCCTGCTATTCAAACACAGTCATTGTTAAAAGTTCTGTTTTAGTTCTTTTTGTTGTCACTCATCTTATGTTAATGTGTCATATTTCTGTTATTACTTTATTAACTTTAAATGGTATTTCTTGACACCTTATCAGAAAAGAGAAAGAGTTTAGTGACAGTTCCTACCACGTATCAATATACCCTATTTCTATTTGTTATTATTAATTACACTTGTCTGTTGCTATTTCTTAATGTGTCAAATTACCTCTTGCTATTAAAAAATAAGAAACTTAGTACATTACTTTCCCTTTCCTTCTCCTTTTTCTCATCACTTCCAATTTTATTCTTTATGTTATTATTGCTTTTATTCTTAAGGTTTAGAACAAGTTACTTTATTCTTTATAAGTATTTTGTGACTTATCTATGGATTACTATTAACCATTTTTTTTAAGGAGTGTGATTGGATTTAACATTAAAAGTTTATTTCACAAAGGAGATCTCACAAAAGTCAAGGTCTAGTGTGTTCTCTTCTTTCTTTCTAGGTTCCTTATTTTTGTCAAATTAAACACTGCTGTGATGATGGAAATGTTCTATATATTAACCATCCAAACCAGTAGTCACTGGCCACATATGGCTGGCTGCTGAGCACTTGAAATGCGGTTAATGCAACTGAGCAACTAAATTTTTATTTTATTTAATTTTAAATAACAACCACATGTGGCTTATAACTACCATATTGGACAGTGAAGCTCTAGTCTGTTCCTTTCTTGTGTTTTACTGTTAATCTTTCTTGGATTTGTTTTTAAGAGCTCTTTTTTTTTTTTAATAAAAGTATGTGATTGGTAAGTTTTTCTTACTTCTTCCATCTCAATGACTGTTTTCTTTTGCTTCATAATTAATTGCTGATTTGAATATTTATTTGAGTTTCCTAATCTTTTACTTTTCTAATTTTGAAAAATAATGTTCCATTATCTTCTAACATTGCTGTTGTTCATTCTGGTATCAAATTGATTTTGATGCTTGTAGGTGAGTTGCTTTTTCTTTCAGGATTAAAATAAATATTTTCTCTTTAAACTTGTGGAAGTAAAATTGCACTCAGATATACCTACATTTAGGCTCTTTCAATCAGAAAACATTTTCTTATTTGCTTAATATATCCTTCCCTCTATTGTCTCTTTTCATGTAGAACTTGTTTAAGACGGATGTTGTTCAAATATCAGATTACCTTTATGAATGAAAGACCAAATTAATTAGAAGAAATAGTAGTCGTAGGTATTTCTGTATTTGCATGCATCTCTCATCTTCCCCCACCCCTCTGGAAACTGGCTTCCATCTTGAATGGACAGGCTGAATGAGGGGTCCTGTAGAATGAATGGGTGGTGAGTCGATACTAGCCTGGATGTTCTTCAGTTATCAAAGTAAGGAAGACTTTATTTTGGATTTGGAATGCTTTATTTTACTCCCAGTTAAAACTCTCTTACCTGGTGTCTGTTGTAGTGGACCTGAGATACCCCATTCTCTACCACCTTCCTTCACTCTCTCTTCTGTCCTCATAGAGCTTGATTCAGGTTCAAGCAGTTGCCACAGGTGCTTCCCGGGATGCAGGATATATAGAGAAGGACCCAGCTCTCCCAGATATTAGATCTGATATTTAGTAATTTGCTTTCTTTACCATCCTCTTGCTAATTTCTACTTTATTTGTCAATCCTAAGTTTTGATGTTCTCTAGGACATCCCTGGAAAGAACTGTGCCTAATTGTGGTGTCTGGGAATGAAGTTTCTTCTGCTCTAATTTCTTCACTTGTTTGATCCCATCTGCTTTCTGTCTTCCTGGAATTTCTATTTCTGGTCTGCTGATGGCACCTTGTCTGTTTTCAGCATCATTATGTATTTTTTTCAACATATCTTTTCTATTATTGCATTGAGATTTTTTTTATTTTTATTTTTTTGAGGAAGGAGAAAATCAGACACGTTTTCTCAGTCTGTCTACTTAAATGAGGGCTTGCATTGTGTTTCATAAAGACAGACGTTTTAATGCTGAAAACAAAAGTTTCATTAGATTGTGAAGATACAGCTATGTAATAATTTTTCTTTATTGGCACCTGGGATATAAACGATCTGTATTAAATTAAAAACATTTAAAATACTCGTTATGTGTCTCCTATTCTAATGTTGGGAGAATATATTAATACAGGGTCTAGGATCAGTATACCTCTAATTTTCTCACTCCTATCCTTTTCTGTGGTTACAGAAGTTCCTATTGCAATTTATGCTTTTGCCAATGTTCCCTTTATTATTGAGATAGTTATATTTTCACTTCAATTTGTTTAATTAGCTCTTCACAATTTTCATCTAAATTTGATAGTTTGTGCTACTATCCTTGTATCTCTGCTATAAATTCTTGTTTCATAGAGACAATTGTGGCAACCAGATTTTCTTTTACTTTTAAAAATCATATCAAAATACTTATCTTCAATTTTCCTTCACTAGTTTTGTTTGATTGTTTCATTTGGCTAACAGTTCATTTTGATTACTCATTCACAAATTAAATGTTTTTCATCTACCAGATAGTTTATAGTAGATTCATATGGAAAAGAAGAGTTTTATCCTCATAAGATATGGAAACAACATGTGTTGCTAAAATTTTTCTAGAAATGTTAGACTGAAACGAGGTCACTAAGAGAAGGGTGCTTTTTTTTTTTTATTGCTGAGAAAACTGCTTAGAACTGTGATGCCAATAAATGAGCCATTATTTTGTTTTGTTTTCTAGCCAGTGTTCTACATAGGGGTAAATTCTGTATTTAAATTAAACATCCTAAAGTACAAAGAGCACAAAGTAAAGAAAATGATATAAGGGACTAAGGACAAAATGGTATCAAATACAGAGAATATTGGTTCAGAAGGAGGGATTGGGTTTCTCTTCAAGGACTTTTCATTGAACATTTGGGTGGTTAAAATCATTATCACCGCCCCCTGCCCTGCCGCCCGCCGCCACACATACACCCTAGTTAAAGATGTTATATTAGAAAATAAAATCGCTTAGAGTCCTAACTAAAAATATCTATCTACCATCTATCATCTATGTATCTATCTATCTGTCTGCCTATCTATCTATCTATCTATCTATCTATCTATCTATCTATCTATCTATCATCTACCTACCTACCTACCTACCTACCTACCTACCTACCTACCTATGTATCTCATATTTGCTGTTCAGCCCAGTCCTAACTTCTTAACAAGTTTTGTCCAGTTTGGGTACCTGGGAAGGCAAACATAAAATTGGGAGAGGGAAAAAGCAAAATACCTTGAAGTGTTAAGTGCATTACTGGTTATATTTCTTAGTGACTCTGTATTGTACTGCTCTTGCCTTACAAAGACCTACAATAGGAGTAATTGGGGATTATGTATGGGGGAAAGGACTGGCTATCTTGCTTTTAATAATTACTAGATACAGAGTTTACATTGTTGGAAAATTTTTTGCAAAACCATTTATTGCATTAAATAGTTTCCTATTTCTCCAATTCACTTTAAGTGCGATATTGGACGCTTAATATTCAATAAGTAGAAGTGAATCACACTGAATTCTTTAAATGTTACTAGGAACACAAAAGCTATCTGTCCTTAAAGTATGCTGTCATTCCTCATTGTTGAATTTTTCCCCTTATATTTATACTTAGTTCTTGCCATAATATTTCACTAACGTTCTCATAATTGGAGATATTTATCGATACTGTTAGAGTCCAGAAATGTAGATAGTAGTATATGAAAAGTATTGTGAAAACTCACATCAATACCGAGGGCTAGATCCTAGTTTCCATTTGCTACGATTATTTTATGTACCAGGCTTATTTTTACAAATAACTTCCACATACTTAATTCAACTCAGATTCCATTAGGACTGTCTACTGGGCCAATTGCCTTTAAAATCATGCATTTTCACTTACGGATTATTAAACGATAGGCAACTAAGGGAAAATACAAGAAGTAAACAAGTTCCAACATCGCTAGTGTGAGACAGAGGAAAATTATTTGTGTACTCTGCTTAATACCTGAGTAAAATGAGAGTGTAAAGACGTTATCCCATGTGGTTCCTTACACAGTGATTCTTACATATATGTCTAAACTCAGCTAAGAATTTGAGGCCTACCAGTCTGAAGCCTGCAATATGGTAGACAAATATGATTCAAAAACTATACCAATCTTAGGATCCTTTCTAGAAATATCTGAAAGTAAAAAGCATCTCAAAAAGCGCTTGAGTTTGCCTGTGAAATTTCACTAGGAAACCTAATATCCTTAATTTGCTAAGATAAAGATAATCAACTAAAATTATTTCTGGGGAGTGGGAACCAGAGTACTTGGACATACGTCTTTGATAAATTCTCTTACATGTTTCCCTCTTTTCAAAAATCTTAGTCTTGAAGACAAATATTGGCCAATGATTCTAATTATTAGTAATTGAGTTATCTTGTCTTTAAGGAAAATTTCATGTGACAGGAAGATATTGAAGTTGGAGGTGTATCATATCATTCTCTGTGTTTCTTTTATGTATGAATTTCATTGTTATGCTGTGATCATGCTGATGTAAATAAATTATTCTTTTGGCATTGTGACTTGTTCAGAGTGTTAAAATAAATAAGGGTAATAAGAATAAACAGCCAAATTTGGTCAGCCATTTTCATCCGGTAGTTTTAAGCAAACATGGAAGCATAACCTGAAGATTCCATCCCTAAAAAAAGCTTGGAGCCTAGTGAAGAGTACTCTGTGGACTGTGCCCACATACACATTTTTCTTTTTAAAATTTTAGCAACAAACTCTTTCATAAGTTAAGGACATGGAATAAAAAAGGCTTACCAAGAAGAAACACTGAAAAATGGCTCCTTTTGTGATGAAGTCATAATAGTTACATAAAGTCAAGCCTTTGATCTCATCATACATGAAATAGATATTGATTTAAAATTCATATATTGCTCTCATTCTTTTCAATCCCTCCACTCCTATTTTTAAAAATATCTAAACAAAGTGACCTCATAGTTTTCCATTGGACTTTTTTTTAAACATTGGCTGGGATGATTGAGATTCAGGAATGTGGGAAAATGGATTCCCAAACCACGTACCTCCCCTTTCATTCTGAACTGTAATTTTTGGCTTGGCTTGAATCACAGTCATCGCATTTCAGCCTGAATCTCTCTGTAAAGTGATCTTTCTTAAACATTTCTCTCACTCATCAAGGGATCAGAAACAAAGCTATTCTAGCCTTTCAGCAACACACTTACAAGCAGCTTTTACAGAGAAGTTGCAAGAGCTAAATTTCCTCTAAAATTGTTTGAAAAGTGAACATTTTCAATGCCTTGTTGTCCTTTTTGTGAATCTTGTCATCTGTATGCCATGAGCTCCAGCAGCTATTTTAATCTGTTTTTGTTTGCAATCCATTTGGTGTCCACCCAAAGAAATGCAGGTGATTCTAATTAACTTACTGCTGAAGAGGTAGGAAAAACTATCTCAATTGTATCGAAGAGAATTATACCCTTAAAACCTTTCTTCTATTATTTATAACATATTATTAATGAAAATGACTATATGAATATATTTACTACCTAACTCATGCCCGGTCACTTTTTTTAAATGAATGAGGTTCATGGCACAGGGAAAAGCCACACACGTACATATACACAGACACAATACAGGCCCCAAGAATGCTTGCCAACATTTATTTAACAAGAGTAGCAACTTAAAAATAACATTATTTTTACTTTGTGCAACATAGTTTAATATCTGAAATAACCCTGTTCCAATAAAAACCTATTGAAATCCTCTCAGGCCTAACTCTGCCCTGAAGGTAAAAGTGATTAATTGAAAGATTTTGGCAGATCTCTACTCACCACCAGGGCAGTTTAATTTAGAACACATTCAACCATTTCTCAGTGTCTCTGTGTTGGTGGAGCATAACTTTTGATCTTCTTTGGGGAGGTGCCTCTAATTTAGACCCTTGGGCGAGCCACTTCCTGGAGGGTTGATGGCTGGCTCTGTTGAGCGTTCAGGTGAGAGAGAGCCCTTTCTGGCTGCTGATTCTAAAGTGGGTTAGTTAAGTTGAATTCCAGACACAAAGGCAAAATAAAACTGATCATAATAACCATCAGCTAAGTCCTAGTTAGATCTTTTAACTTTTTGATGCTCTCCCAAACTGCTGAGATGTTCAGGTGTCATTAGACGTTTTCCTAGTTAAAGAAGACGATGCTTCTGACCATGACAGTGGATAAGACTGAAAGACTGAGCGTCCTTTTTTTCAAGAAACAAAGTATATTATTGTTTTCTTTCTGAGAATACAGGAAAGACTATCACATGAGTATTGTTAGTATTTCTGCTAGAAAGATGGTACTAGTGCATAATCCTCCCTGTTGGGCAGAAGGGCCTGTGCTAAATTGTGGTTAAATGGAAGGACAGAAATCTTCCAGTATATTCTGGATGGAAAGACCTTGAATTGGTGAACTCTAATTCTCTATGCAATTAAGTACTTAGTATGTAGCAATTAAGTACTTACTATGTAGCAAAAGTGTGCTATGCACTGGGGATTCAGCAAAGAACAAAGAATACACACTCCTGATATTAGAGAGCTGTAGCACCAGCATTATTTTGAGGCACTAAAAGCAGCTCTTGCATACAAATTCAGT
This sequence comes from Rhinolophus ferrumequinum, assembly GCF_004115265.2. Taxonomy (NCBI): domain Eukaryota; kingdom Metazoa; phylum Chordata; class Mammalia; order Chiroptera; family Rhinolophidae; genus Rhinolophus; species Rhinolophus ferrumequinum. Next base: position 75,738,922 of record NC_046291.1, read on the forward strand.
ATCAGTGGCAATGGCACCTGCATTTTAAAATATTTTCACATATGCAGTACATCTGAGCAATACACTCAGGTTGGCATATATGCTCTGTAGTTAACATTAGAAGGACACACCATTATGATGTATATTCAATTTCACATTATATCCTGAAATAGTTAAGCAATATATGTTATTTATATATGTAATATAAGGATATTGTATTATATTATGATATTGTATCATACATACATATGCATATAATTATATATATATATAATATAATGTACTGCCATGTTAACCGATTATCTGTGTATAGTGAGTGGGATTATAAAAATTACTCTGGTTTTATTTATTATTTTATCAATTTCCTAACTATTTTACAATGTGTGTATGTATTCTTGAAGACAAATGACAATAATGATTTATTTTTATTTTATTACCAAAATATTATGCCATAGATGACATTTTTTAAAATTTTGACATGGGTTTATGTTTTCGTAGGTTCATTTGAAAACTGCTGGGTGATTATCATCAATCTAGTGAATGCTCTATTTGCATCTCTAATTTAGCTGAAAGACACTTTAATAACCATGATATCAGATTTAAATCTTCATGAGACACAGTAGAAATCTCAAAATTTGAGTATTGTGCAAGTGATTCCATTATTAGACAAATCACACCCAAGTTTGGAGTTACAAATGTAACGTCTCTGGTATAGAGTGAAAAAGACGTAATTATTTTCTCGAATTAGAAGCTCAAGCTATCCCTGGACAATTTATATCATTGTCATTCCTGATTTTAGGACTCACACACACACAAATGTATAGAGAAAGCCCAGAGCTAGCCTTGAGGTTGGCTTTCTTCATTTCTATCATCACATTAGAAAGATTAGGCAAAGGTTTATTTTAAGTGGGGTAGGAGAGACCTGTCTTCTCAGCTTCATTCTTGACTACTTGAGGGCTGTTAACCATCTACTCTGTTTCCCCTAAAATAAGACCTAGCTGGAAAATTAGCTCTAATGAGTCTTTTGGACTAAAAATTAATGTAAGACCCAGTATTTTATATTATTATATTATATTATATTACATTATATAAGACTCAGTCTTATATTATAGTAAAATAAAACCAGATCTTATATTAACTTTTGCTCCGAAACATGCATTAGAGCTGATTATCCAGCTAGGTCTTATTTTTGAAGAAACACAGTAGGAATGAATTGCACACACTCTAATTACTCAAAACATTACTTGTTGACTTAAAAGAGAAAAGGCATTCCAATACCAATTGTTCCCTTATTTAAATTCATCTAGCACTAATGTAATACAAACCAGATTTCCTGCTCCTGGATGATTTTGTCACATGGGTCTACATCAAAAGTCTTATTGAAATATTTGTGTATGCATGCACATACACTTGGTTAGTATCTATCATTAGAGATTTAGTATCTATCATTTCCTTCTGACCTGTTGCCATGGAAAGAAGGTATATTAAACTAAGGTGTGTTACATATGTTGATGTTCATTAATAGAATATTTATAGAGTGTCTACTTACATATTTGATTTTCTAAGAGGTAAGAAACCAAGTTACAAATACATTTATTAGGTTGGTGCAAAAGTAATTGCAGTTTAGAAGGTTAAAAATAATTGCAAAAACCGCAATTAATTTTGCACCAACCTAATAATATTTTCCATTACATGAATTTAAATAAAGAGTGTCTCAATTTCCATATTTTCCCTAAGGGCTGGTGGGTTGTATATTTTGAGAATAACATTAGAAAAATCCATGATCAGTCAGAATAGTTGACACGGTCACTCTAGTTGAAGTGCTATACAGGTAGAAATGAAAGACTACCAATTTGAAGATATGGACCATTTGAAGATATACCATCAGTCTCCAAGGTTAGTCTTGACATTAATTATAGAGGCTATATTTATGGTATTTTTTCAGACGTTTTGGGAAGATAATTTGGTCTTAAAATATTCCTTTCATACAGTTTTACTTATGCCTAAAATTCCTCGGTTAGAATTGTATTCCTTTGTCTTTAAATCCCATGGGGTCCTCCACATCAAACCTCACTAATCGTGTACATTTTAATGTGGATTAATCTATTAGATCCTATTCTGAGAGCAGACTTTAGCTAAAAGGCAAATACAACAAGACTTCTCTTGTATAGGATGTGGGAGAAGAAGAGATGGAGGATAAGAGATCAAGAATAATAACTAATGGGTGAGGGAAAAAAGAGGAAGTGGAGGTACCGCATGGGTGTCAAGCTAATTAAAAAGGGTAGTTGCTATTTTCCAAATGCTCACTCCACCTGGATTTCCTACTGTTTTCAATTACACCAAGATACATGGAAATGGAGTGTTCTTACTGCATTTGAAGATTTAGAGAAGAAAAGGCACGGTGTTCAGCTTGACTAAACACAATTTATCCTTAAACATGATTATTCATATCATCACAATAATTTCCATCATATAGAAAGTGTGATAAATAATCTACCTTTCTTCAGGGGTAGCTTACGCAATGATTTTATTTTTAGGTGAGTGTAATACTCTAAACTGAGGTTCAAGAGTTGCACTTAATGTAAATCCATATAGAGCTTTGCTCTAGAGAATGAAATAGTATGAAGTGACACATCTTTCTTCCTTGGCATCATGAGATCTCTGAAAATCAGGCTTGTCTGGTTTTCAAAGGAAACCAGAAAAGGACTGCAGAAAACAGTCTCAGGGACTTCTCCTGTTGGGCCATCCTTCTATACCTGCCCTGCATGTGGAGCTGCCTGTATAAGACCACTGGCTCCATCTGACCTCTCTCCTCTCTCTCGTGGCCTTAAGTATCCCCAGTACCTCAGCCTAAGGCTCACCAGCCTTAGCTGGAGACACATGGACCTGAATGGTGGTCAAGATTCCCAACCTGCTTTCAAGTTTTCAAATACGCCTTAAGACTATTAACTTAGCCAAGATTATAGCTAGAAACAAATGCATTTTTATTAATTGATTGGCTGGAATATCAAAAGAAAATAATACCCTTATTTTTTCCAAGTTGAGAGCAATGTGTTACCAGCAAAACTCCTAGAGAAGAGGATGGTCGTAAGCTTGGGAACACAGCATGCTTTTAGAGGTGTCAGTGGGACACCCCTTTCCACTTTTTGCCTTATCAAACAAAACAAAACAAAACAAAACATAACATAACAAAGCCCTTTCTCCCAGGGTGCTTGAAAATATTCTAACAGGACACAAAGCCATTTGATGCTAAATTATTGATACCTTTTTAAACAACTGTGTTCAAGTTAATACTCAGGAGAGTTGTAAGGGTATCTGACCTTTAGTTTAACGTATAAATGATACTCCTGAGGCATGTTTGCCAGGGGGAAGGTATTGAAGGTCGGACATGGTGCTCAATGGGATATTGTGTATGAAAGTAACCATCTAGCAAACAAAAAGAAGGAAGGCGGTAAATGGGTACCCCAAATATGTCATGATCTGTCTTGTTTGGACCCCATCTTTTGCCCCACGAGAAATTTCACTAACAGGTTTGTAATTGTCTTCTCATGGTTTCCGGCTTTCAACTCCTACCAACGTTAACTCTGTTACCTACCAATGTTACTTATAAACTCCTGTGATAAATACGGAACAAAAATTTTACTATTTAAGAATGTTCAACAAGTGAAGAGCATTCCCCCTGCACAACCACCCTGTCCAACACGACAAAGGAAACAAGGGACCCAGGACTGTGAGTATGACAGTCTGTTTTCATTTGTATATGCCATGTACAAAAGAAAAGGCAGACAAGAGTAGACTTCAAAAACCTTGAAAAGGGAGGTGGTGGCTATAAAATAGTATTCCTGTGAAATCCCCAACACTTTCAGTGAAGCAGAGGCACTGTAACCTTGTTGGTTTTGGTTTTTGTTTTGCTGATAAGAATTTGTGGGAGTTAATCAAAAATATGGAATTTTTTAAATTACAGTTTATTGGGGTGATAATTGTTAGATGGATGATGTATTACAGAATTGTACACCTGAAATCTATGTAACTTTACTAACAATACGGAATTTTAAGGATTCTTTTAACTCTTTCTCCTCTGCACAAAATATTACCCAACTGATTTATCCATGGGGTTAAATGAAATATTATTTTTAATTTTAAAATTTCCTATATTTTAGTCTGTAAAAATATGGGGAATATGGCCAAACTATATGAGTTTGACCTGGGATCCTTGTTTTAGAGTCACTGGCTATAGTGTTTTGCACATCGTACGCTAATTGTTTTTGTTGGCTCCTGAAGAATCTATACTCTAGGACTCTTTTCAGTTAAAAAGAGTTGATTTCTAGCATTAATTCAGTTTTTAGCCTAATACCTTATGTATGACATACCTTATGTATCTTTTCCTCCAGTAGGTCTAATAAGAAAAAATGTTTTATCTGCTCCTATCCATAAAAAGCTTGTGAAAAGAAGTCTTCCCGGTGGGGGAAAAATTTGAGTAGAAAACATGGAGATATGTATATCAGACCAAAGATTAAAAGGTGAACACTATACATGAGGAAACATTACAAGAAGGTTTCACCATATAAGTTTTTCCAAGTCAGTGTTCCTAGCCAGTCTTGGATTATGTGTGAAAAGTAAGAACTTTATACTGTAACAGGTGCTGGCAAGAAATTCCCATTAAAGCTTGTAGAAGTTATGCCTGTAAAGTCTTGGCATCTGAGAAAATTCTCCCATAAGAATGCATTATGTATCAGATTTTTCTCACTAGAAAAACAATACAAGGCTGTGACTACTTAACAATATTCCCAGTCACTATTTTATTAACACCATCCACTGTAATGCCATCTTTGGTGACTTTGTACTATATGTAAAGCATACGTTAGTCTTCATTTCAACACAGTGAACATGCACTATCGTCTGTATCTAACAATAGAGATATTGGCTCTGCCATCAGTCTGTCCTAATCAAAGCATAACCTTGAAAGTATTTTTTTCCTGTGGAGTCAATGGATTTATACTAATCCATTCTCATTCCTAAGAGTGACTCTTCATATACAACGTGGCAAATGTTTACAAGATTTTATTGGCATTAGAGATACAGTCTATAGAGTAATTAAGGTATGCTTTAAATCTATAGTGTTGACTCATGTTAGAAAGCACAAACATTATCTGTGGCACATAGTGGGTACTTAATAAATATCATCTTTGTTTTCTTTACATAAATCACCCCATATATTTATGACCATACCTTCAAAGACTAATGGTGCAATTTTTGAGCATACACTTGCCTACCTTGATGTTAACAAGCAAGATCTCTTTCAGTAATCAAATGCAATTCTCCAGCCTATTAATTCTAGAGGTTAAAATATTTTTTTTACTGACATTTGGATACATCTAAAAATTGTTTTCTTATCATATTCTATAAATTTATTATTTATAAGGAATTTTATTTACACTCAAAGGGTAATTAGGATTTAAAATAGTTATCAAGTTAAGGACTGAGATAAACATTTAGACAGTAATGAATGTCAGAAAAAGCTCACTGAAAATGATTGTGAACTGGTATATATACAGATGTGTGTATCCATATCTAGTTTGCAGTTACCCTATAGATTGAATGTTATTACCTTACATTTGTACTTGTATTTATAGATTTAAATATGCTTTTCATATATCAGTAAATAGATCTTAAGTGAAAAGTCCTCAGGGTAATATAGCTATCTTACAGAACACATGTGCATGTGTGCATGTACACACACACACACACACACACACACACCAGTACCAATGCAGGCAATCTGCTAAAGTCTGGTTGCTGTGAAAAAGGTTTTGCTTTAGGGCAACAGCAAACTAGCTCACCGCCCTGCTGCCCTGTCCACTCCTCACCACATGGTTCTTTGCTGTACCCTTAACTTCCCCTCCTACAATGAGGGAACATTTCTTTGGACTGTTTTACTGCCAATACATTTTTACTTTGTATGATGAAATGAAACAAGGGACTGGTTTCATTAGAAGGAGAGGTAAACAGCATTAATTAAATTTGCTGATGATACTAAATTGGGAGGAACTGTGGACATCTGTGAAGACAAAAGAATCATACAAATGGACTTAAGGAGCTTAGAAATACGAGCAGGAAATAATAAAATGAGATTCAGCCTTAAATAATGCAAGCTAATACATTTGGGAAAAGATAATCAGAAACATGGCTATTCAGGGGATGGTAGATGCTGGAAAGTGGTGATGGTGAAAGAGACCTAGGCAGTGAAAAAGGGAAAAATTATACACATACTTACAGGGAAGCAGGCACAATGCCTGGAGGTTTATATATAAAAGAAATTAATTTTTTGAACTAGAAAAACAATAGTCTTATTCTTATGACACTAGTAGATCTCGAAAGCAGCAAATTCGGCTTTAGTTAGTTGAGTCCCTCAGGTTTATGAAACAATTTAACACTATTTGTTGAGAGAATTGTTTTCTCCCTATTAAGGGTGAGGAAGTATGTTTCGTCTGAAACCTTTACTGAGCACCAGTCATTGCTCTTTTTTGTCCTGTCTTATACTATTGTAGGCTATTGCTAATGTGGTATTTATATAGATGTAGATACATATCATACCACACTGCCCACCCCGCTCCCCCAAACTTACTTTCACTTTTAAGGTAGTTACTCTACCTTCTGGATAATGTGACGTCAAATTATGTTTAAAGAGCCGTATAATCACTATGTCTTCTAGCTGTTCATTGAATCGTCAGTATATAGGATTTGATTCTCTAAGGATGGATTCATGGATGGATGGATAAAAAGAAATCTTGGATAATATCCATCTATTCATATTAGTCATCATGAATTGAGCCCCAACCGTATGCCAGCATGGATGTGCTAAGCACTGCGGAGGCACAGACAGACTGGACACAATCCCTAGACTTAAGGACTCACATTCTAGACGAAGAAACAGGTCATGAGACCAGCCATTACAGTCTCATGCAAGGAGTGCTATATTAGAGAAAGCAAAGTTGTCATCGAAATGCTGTGGAGGGAACTCTAATAATATTCAAGAGACCTTGGAAAGGTGGTTGAGGATATCAGTCAGAGACTATTCTTTGGGAATGGTCCTCTTGTGCTATGTTATGCACAAGAGGATGAATATGAATTTGGCAGGTAGATAGACAGGAAGAGAGTCTTTGAGAGGGAATAGCCCATGGAAGGAATATCAGCCTTTGGAAATCTTCATGTAGTTGATATTCTTGGAACATAGGAAGCAACTTAGGAGGATATGAAGCTAGACACTGGACGGAGGTCATATTCTTAGCCTTTTTAATGGAAATAATTCGTGTGGAATTGTGTTTATCCTGATGGTTAAGAAGAAACATTGGAGGGTTCTAAGGAGGACTAACACAACTCTATTTGTATTTAAGAGAAATAACAGCAGCATTGAGAAGGGTAGCCTGGGCAGGAATGAGAACCAAAGCAGTGCTATCAATTAGGAGGTTTATCTCAAAAGAAATTATGGGAGTCCGATCAAGATTATAGGAGGTGAAAGGAAGAATCAAATTTAAGAGATAGTAAAAAATTAGAGATAATTAGACTTAGTGAATGATATAGTGTGTAATGCAAGAAAAGAATCTAAGATGTCCAACATATTTCTTTTTAGGGCAGTGGGAAAAATAGGTCATGATGCCATTGACTGAGCTAAAGAATAAAGGAGGAAGAATAGGTTTGTTGGAGAAAGCTCAGTTTGTAAAGTTGAATTTGTGATGACAGAGGAAAATTCAAGAAGTGTTGTTTCTACACCTCAGGTCTGAGTGTAAGAAATAGCTTGAAGAGTCATTCTCATATAGGAGCTTTGACATCATTGAAAGAATCACTGAGGCTTTAGGCATGATTGAGCTTACACTGAGAGAACGAGTAGCATGACATATCAGAGTCAAGAATTAGATCCAGAGGAAATGCAAGTTTCATATGCTGTCAAACTTTAGGCCAAGTGTATAGACTTTGATATTACGCTATGCAATTTCAAATACATGCCAACTGCCTGCCTTCAAGACAAAATTAAAGAAGGCTTGCTACAGTGATTGCAATACCGTCTGTTAGGTGTTCCACTATGCTGTAGGGAGACGAAAGAGTTAAGTTAGCTGCAACTGTCAAAAATGCACAACATAATAAGAAGAGCCTCATTTTTAAAACAAGAAAGATAATAGTCCGTTTTAATGACACTGGCGTATTCAGTTGTAATAGAGCTTTTGATGGCATCAGCAGAGCTTAACTTTTTTTCTGCTGTGAAATAAATTCGGAGAAAAATGAAATCAATATCCAATAGCAAAATCATGCCAGAAGGTAGAATATTAGTATCCTGTCCTCATTAGCTTCAAATTGATAGGTCTATGCAACTGACTATATATTTCTCCTTTGAAATTCTTTGACAGACTCTTTCAACTAAAAAATTATCATTAAAATAAAAAGGTCCTGAGATTTCCATAGAAAAGAAACACTGAATCAAGGAGGAGAGATGCTAACAGAACAACACCAACATGGTATTCAACGTATGAATTAAAGATATGTTACTCAACTTTCTGTGTGGTTATGGGACCGGAGCCTATGTCTGACCATTCTCAGGCATGTCACTTACAAGTCACAGTTGCCATTAAATTACTTGATCAGAAACAGCCGGCTACTGGTGATGAAACAATGCCTAATACAATACGACTTCCTCTGATGAAAATGAGTAGAGAACAGATATCCTTTCAGAGGCTGGATGGTGAACTTAAATATAATATCCAAAAATTGATGAGCACACAATCTGTAAGGAAACGCAACTTCAAATCTTTAGCATAGCTGGACATAAATGGAAAAGAATGATATCACATGCATTTGGAAAGCTTTCAGGTTTACAACAATATAATATACTGTCATCAGAAACGGTTTAAAATTTTAAAAAGCAGATTTGCAAACCACGTTATTCTCTGTACATCATTCAGCAGTCTTCCACCAACAACCATTGTCATTGATCTTTTTAGTGTCAACTATGTGCAGATGTAGCAATGGTATGCAACTTTCCAATGAAGATTTAAGCAATGTTGAATATAATGTATCCATTTATTTATCATTTATTGAGAATTATGTGCTGGACACTATGTTAAGAGAGAAAAATAAATCCATCTTCCCTCTATGAAAGAGTACACAATTCACTGACGGTAATATTTTAAATATTTTTCTTCTATATACTGTGCTTTCACCCCAAATCTCAGGACATTCATATTTCCTTAAAATGAGTGTGATTTTACATTTTGGGTCTACAGTCTATCATAACTTCCTGAACTCTTCCAGCAGTATCATTTCAGAGGTATTCTGGTTTTGCTGTTAATTCTTCTTCTTAAAGTGTCTTGCCCTTGATATTTTTGATTGATTGCTTTTTTTTTTTTTCTGAACTGAAAATAGGAGGTGGCTGGCAAAGTATAAAATTGGTCAATAGGAGATAAAAACTAGCAAAATAATATTATTTCGACCCCAAGAAAAAAACTTCTAACTGCACAGACTGTTAAACTGTAAGATAAACACTCACAGAATTTAGAATAATCCCCAGGACAAGAACCTTTTAAGGAGATGAGTAAATTACTCTAAAATATCCTGTAGAGGAAAACATGCCATGTTCAATTATACAGACCAATACAACTACTTCTCCTGGACTCTGGATGTCTTTTTACTATATATATATATATGTAGATTAATAATTAATACTTAAGTTGGACACGCTTCATTTGAAAGTGTGAATATTCCTTGGAAAACGCATTTTACCCCATTTTAAAAGGGAATATTATTCATTAAGAAACCTACAAAAGAGTATAATATTTTGGTCTCATCCGTAGCTTCCTGTATTACTTAAAAATCTCTTAATTTTCATAATTTTTAAGCTCTAGGGAAATGTCTATGAAAACAGAATGTATAGATTCTGTTTAACCAATAAACAATAGATTATTTCACAAAATGGAGTGACACTCTTGAAAGTTTTGATGATTTATTTTATTTTAATAAATTGATTCACATTATGCAATAAGAACAAAAAATTATATTTAAAAACTACAAATCCATTTTGGAACAAATATCTGAAAATCTGACTGCCTTATTATTATTATTATTATTATTATTATTATTATTATTATTACTATTATCATTTTTTCTCCTGTTTTTTGCTTTCCAAATGCATGTGATTAAAAAAAAAAATGTATACATTTGCTTCCAGGCTAAAATATCCTGCTAACTTTCAGCCAAGATTATTTTTATGGTTGAACCATTAACTTCTGAATATAGGGGTTTATAACAAAAAAACTCCCAGACCCAGAACTCCCATCATGTACGTGACACCACGATAGCATATTTTAGAGTACTGCAGCTCGACATGTTGAAGTGTTGCATTACTTAAATCCTCTATCCACAATAAGAGGCTATTTGCCTAGGGTATTAGTTTTGGCTCTGTTTCTTTCCAACTGACTCCAAGGGAAAAGTATGTAAAGAACCTAAACTTTAGAATGGGGGTGGTAGTGGGGATGGAGGTTGGAAGTTAGACTCAGGATTTATCTGGGAAGAGACATTATTTACTTGTATGCATTCTGGACTCGAAAGTGTGGGAATATCCGCCGACTGATTTGACCAGAGACACAATGCTGGATACGTAAGATAGCCTTTCCGGTTGTTGAATTGCACATTCATTTCTATATTAACTGTTGCAATGTTTAAGCTCTCCTTTTGATAATAAGACTGTTGTGTATTGCTAGATGTAGATAAACTCCACTAAATGTCACAAATAAGTAGAGTGAATTAATTACTAACTACATCAAAACATTTGTGAACATTCAGTGTAAGCTTGCCATTCATGGCGAGATTGAACTTACAAGCATTTTCTTGAATAAGAGTAAATTTTTCTGGAACAGAGAAGCAGGTATCAGGTAACGACAGCAGAGACAAGAACTGGCTCAGTCGCCTGTCTTCTCTTCATTACAGACCTCACAAGCGTGCCCTTTTATCTCCATTTGTTTTCTTAATTGCAAAACACAGCTTTTTTCTCTCTCTCTACCTTGTCATCTCTGATTTCTTTGGGTTGTCTTTTTTCTAGTTTCTCTTTTATATTCTTGCTGGCTGTTTCCTGTTTACTCTTTTTTGATTTTGTCTTCCCCTCTAGCCCTGAATGTGGCTTTCTTACAGACACAGAGGCCTCAGCAGGACTACCCCAAAGAGCCAATTCCAACTTGGACCCAGTACAACACTACTGCTGTCAGGAAGGTGCTGTCGCTGGGCTTGCATTAAAACCAAACCAAACCAAGCAAAACACAAAACACCAAAACACTAAACTAGACTTAATTTTAACTCAGAAGTAAAAACTAAGGAACATTTGCTGTAGTCTTTCACTGAGCTTCTCTGAGGATCATCTCTATTGTAAATGCATGGGGATGCCTAAGTTTAGGCATGAAAAACAAGCACTTAAAAAAAAACAAAAAATAGCAACATGTAGGTCAGCGTCCTCAGAAACATTTTTGTTCAGTCCACAAATATTCTCTGGGGAAAAAGAAAAAGTGCTTATCTTGAACTCTTGATTTTTTCCTTTTTTTTTTTTTTTTGAGCATGTAATTTTTATCAGTGTGTTTTGTTTTTGTGACTTTTTTTCCCCCCACTCACTGCTTATAAAACTAGCAAGCAGAAGTCTCTCTGGAACAAGATAGAATCATAAAAGTTTTCAAGAATCTCGTCACAAACTAAACAGTACAAATTGCACATTCTTCATGGAAGTATCAGCCTTTAGTGCGTGCCTGGATCCAACTATAATAGATTATCCCAAAGTGGGAAAGAATGAACAGTACAAAATTAGCAGAACTGAGAGCAGAGCTTGTCTAGTGAAGGCAATACAATCTGCGCTTGAGGGGCCTGGATTCTCAGGCAATGGGAAAAGACTATGTAAAGTTTAACTGTTGCAAGTGCATACTTCATAGGCTCTCAAAAGGCAGACTGGTGCACTGACTTCAGTACGAGGAAAATTGTATTAACAAGTATAATGCTGGCTATCTCTTGGCATAATAGCTATACTATAATCATGCCTGTTATTTATGTAATAATGCATATATGTACATGCATACATGCAATAATGCATGCGTATCTATTATAAAATGTAACACACACACACATAAATATCTACGTATTTATGTAGATTCCATATTGTGAATTTTTATGAGTTAGATAAGCATATTCCTGAGTAGGTGTATAACCGTGCCTTCATACAATATTAACAAATATTTCCAAATAAATACTCACACAGTTAAAGAAATAGATTTAATTTATAATGTCATGGGCTGGTTAATGTGACATTCTCTCAAACTTCATGTAACAGCAGAGGAATTACCAAAAAGAAACAGTTAAGGTATAATAATAATTTTAGCAATTCTTTTTCCAAGTTGCTATAATCTACCCAAAGATAACTAATTGTTCAAAGTAAACATTCCACTCCGACCACAAAAGGAATCCATTACACAAACATATAATTCACAGTCATTTTTAGTGGGTTGTAAACAGTTTGGAATGAGCATAAAATGGGACAAAAATCAAAGTGAGCATTTTGAAATGAAAAAGTGTTTGCTACAAAAGGTCAGTCCCTTTGCTTGGCAAACTATGTAGAAAAGCCTGGGAAAATGCTGATCACACAAGCAATGAGGGAATTTTAAAGCCAACAGCCTCCTTGTTTCTTTAAACAGACATCGGAACCTATAACTGGATCCTGTCAAACAAACGACAGCAAAAAAATATAACAGCTGCTAAGAAGTCAAGTTGAGAGATAAAGTTTTTGAGGCTAAGGACCTTCTCAGAAGTAGACTAAAGGTCTTTCTTAAATCTTTAAGCAAGGTTATGGATCCCAGGGTGGCTTTTAGGCACCAAGTCAAATATGTAAGTTTGTATATCGTTCTTGTCATAGTATTTTGTGTTCCAGAAAAAAGAAACAAGACAAACTTGTTGATGAGCATCTGCTGAGGAATTAGACAAAGTAGCTTATAGCTGGAATCTTCAAATTTGAAAAACTTGGTATCATTATTTTGTAATTGTGATTAAAAAAACATAAAAATATGCTATCTTAACCATTTTAAACTATACGGTTCAGTAGTGTTAAGATCTCTAGGTATCATTTTAATGTTGTTAAATAGTTTGGGGGCATATTAACCAGAACTGAGACTCATGGAAGAAGAATAAGTTGTTAAACCATATTTAAAAGGATGAGTGCCCATCCAAACGAAATCAAATCATTTTTTTTTTTTAAACCAGTCCCATTCCCTCACAAAAATATATTGGATGCATAAAAACTACATTTACGGTAGAAATATGCTTATTCGTTTAGTTAACTCCATTATTATATAAAAGAAGTCTTATGCAATAGCTGATATTGTTGGGCAGAAAAAGGATTGGTTTACCATTTAAGGGATGTCTTTTTGGTTATCTCACACCAGGTGACTCCTTATATGGCGTTGTTACAATGTGTCAAGAAAATAATCTGGGAAATAGGCCAAATTAAACTTCTCCTGGTTTTAACAGGAGGCAAAAGACAGACAAGTATGTGTTTATTATTCAGTATTTCATATGTCCTTTAAAAGATTTTTAAATAAAATTGTATATATTTAGAGCGTACAACATGATGATTTGATATGATTACTACAGTCAAGGTAATTAGCACATCATCTTTTCACATAGCTACCATATTATTGTGTGATGAGAGCACCTATAATCTACTCTCTTAATATATTTCCAGTGTTCAACACAGTATTAACTAGAGTCATCATGCTGTACATTGGATCCTAGACTTATCACATTACATAACTGCCACTTTATACCGTTTGACGAACATCTCCCCATTTCCCGCATTCCCTTTTATGTCGTTTTTAAGCAAACTTCCCGTACTTTTTAAAATTGTAGTGGTTATCCTCTTTTTGAGTACCTCTTCTTTTCTTCCATAGCACTTATCACAGTTTGTGCTGTGTGTGTGTGTTTGTGTGTGTGTGTGTGTGTTTAATGTATATCTCCTCTATATTCTTAGCTGGTAGTATAAAGAATGACACATGAGAGGTACTAAATAGCTACTTGTTGCACAAATGCAACAAACACTTAGTGGCTGTTACTTCATTCAACTCATATTAAACAATGTGCATGGCTCTTTCTAAACAATGGACTTTCACAAAGAGTAGTCAGTTATATGCTTTGATAACAATAACTATGGATTAAGTTCTTAATCCTAATTGTACCAGTTTGGATTATATGCTTTGTTTAGTTCATGTCTCCTAGGCCCTTGTCTCTAAGAAATAAAGAGACCCTATTTTTAAGTGAGCAATTTCTATATACTTTTGAGATTATAAACTATACAAAATAGTTTATAAAACAGTGAGAAATGGATTTCTCACTGCTTAGATCTACACACCAACTGTATATCACAGTGCCTCCCTCTATATGCTTGTTCCCCTAGACGGCACCTTCCATGCACCCCACGCACCCCCAAAAAAAGCCAGATGACATCATGCTTTTGGTTAGTTTACTATATGGATTGAGCATTGGCTATTTGATATTTCCACAGAAATTGCTTTGGAAGAAGAAACATAAATTGAGTTATTCATTGGTGACTTCCAATATCTCATATACAATTTCTGCAACTGTTAAGGCAAGCCAAGGGAGAATTAACCACTTGGAAGAACTTTAAAGACTAACATACTTCTGAGGACCTAGGTCAAGATGGTGAAGTAGGTAAATGCTCTGCTTCCTTCCTGTCAGGACCGCATCAAAATTACCACTAAACTACAGAATCACCACCTTTGAGAATCACCTGAAGTCTAGCTTAACAGAAATCATACAAGTAAGAGCATGCAGAAGAAGCCACATGGAGACTGGTAGGAGGGACGGAGACAGGGAACAGGCTGGTCCCACAGTGTACGTGGCAGTTAAAAATCAGGAGGGATATCCCCCCTGAGGAGTGAGGCGTCCTAGCCCCACACCAGGCTTCCCAGTCCAGGGTTCCAGTGCCAGGGAGAGAGGTTCCCACATCTTCTGGCTGTGAAAACGAGTGGAGACTGTGATTGAGTAAGATGGAAGGTGGCTAGAGTTCTGGAGTTCTGGGCATTCCTCTCAAAGGGCCTGAACATAGACTTACTTGCTGGCAGACTCTTTCACTCTTAGTTCCAGTGCTGGGGCAGCAGCTTGAGGGGTGCCAGTGACATAGGGGAAAGAACTGAGTAGCCTGGCTTCAGGGAGAGGGCTGGAGGGGAACCTTTCTCCCAAACAGAGATTCTGATGGAAGCCATTGTTTCTTTGTTGAGCCCTCCCCTCACTCAGCAGCTGCCGTATTTAAGTCTCCATCAACCTGGCTGACACCATTTGCCTTGCCCTGGTGATTCCCTGAGACCCTGTCCCACCCAACTTGCAGACCCACCCAAACTGCTTCCAGTGGCTTTTCCATACAAATGGCCTGTTTTGACTCAGGCTGCAGACTTTCCTAAAATCTCAGAAAGGTTCACAAATCCCAAACAAGCAGTATCTGGCGTTGGCATGCCCGATACCTCTTGCTAAGAAGCCCCGAGCCCAGCACCAGTTGCAGACAGCCTTGGTTAATGGCTTGGCCTCTCCCAGGGACCTCCAAACCCAGTGTGGGTGGAAGACCTTTACGGATCATTTTGTGGTTCATGCCGGGTGACTTCAGGCAAGGCAGAGGTTTAGGCTGAACTTGGCCTGTGGCAGGGCCCCTCCCAGGAGGCCCCAGGAGACCGCACACACAGTTGCCGATTCCAGATCTTGTCAGATCACCATCAAGCCACCTCCAAAGATGACACACCCAAAGAGCGTGTGGGACCCCATGACACAGGGTGGCTGAATGGATAAGAAACAAAAATCCCTTATGTATGCTGCCTACAAAGACTCACTTGAAAGACACACATAGCCTGAAAGTAAAAGGATGGGAAAAGATACTTCATGAAAATGGAAACCAACACAAAAAGTTGGGGTAGTAATACTTATACCAGACAAAATAGACTTCACAATAACGGCTATAGCAAGAGACAAAGAAAAACCTAGCAATCCCACTTCCTAGTATCTATCTGAAGAAACCTAAAACACTACTTTGAAGGGACATGTGCGTCCATATTTTCATTGCAGCATTATTTACAATGGCCAAGATATGGAGGCAATCAGTGGATGATTGGATAAAGAAGAGGCTGTACATATGCACAAGGAAATATTACTCAACCATAAAAAGAAAGAAATCGTGCCATCTGCAACAACATGGTTGGACCTAGAGGGTATTGTGCTGACTGGAGTAAGTTAGACCGACAAAGACAAATGCTATATGATTTCACTTATATGGGGAATCTAAAGAACAAGATAAACAAACAAAACAGAAATGGACTCATTGTTACAGAGAACATTTTGGTGGTTGTTGGGTGGGAAGAGGTTTAGGGGGATGGGTGAGGAGGGTGGGGGTTGAGAGGTACAAATTGGTAGTTACAGGGTATTCATGGGGATGTAGAGTATAGCATAAGGAACATAGTCAATAATATTGTAATAATATGTATGGTGTCCGACGGGTACTAGATTTATCAGGGTGATCACTTTGTAAGTTATATAGATGTCTGATCACTGTGTTATATACCTGAAATTAATATAATATTGTATGTCAACTGTGATTGAAAAATTATATATATATAATATACACACACATATATATACATATATACATATATATATATATATATATATATTTAAAAAAGTACTATCGCACTCCTTTACAGTTTGTCCTCCAAGTTTTGTGTATATATTCTAGGCTGAGCAGGCAATGTCAGAAACCACAAAAGTGACTTTTATCCAGTTATAACAGTTGGTGAGGAAGAGAATGCTCTGGTGGTTTAGAGGAATGAAGAAAACCAAATCAAGATAAGGAAACATACTAAACAAGTTATTCGCTAAATTGGTTTACATTTGGCTCACTAATAGAGTTTCTTCTAGGCATGTCCAAGAGATGCAAAATTTAAAATGTAATACCATCTGACCAGGGATGAATAAAGAATCCGTCTTGTGCCAAGCACTGGGTAGAATTTCCCTGGGGAGACTATAGGATCGTAAACAGTTTTGTTCTGCCAAGTGCAAGTAACAAACTGAATGAATGAATGAATGAATGAATAGATGAGTGGATGATTGAATGAATAAATGCTGAGATCTGCTTTCCTGATATTGTTTTGTTTGAAATCAAGCATGTAAAGAGCACTAAAAAAGTACAGATACAGTTCATAGGTGATTTTTTTTTTTTTTTAAGGCAGGGAAATACTGCTAAGACAAAAAGAGAAAAGGAAACAGTTTTTTATGACAGTCGATGTGATGCTATAGTGAGTATTGAGGCCATTTCTCTAAGACTGTGAGAGTAAACACACAGTTTTCATTAAATGTGCCTTTCCCATAAATGGTCCATAAGCATTTCCCATGACTCTGCAGTTGAGTGTCTTGGCTGGAAGAGGATCTGGCCATTAGAAAGAGGGCTGCAGATATGCTGAGTCCCAGTCGTGCCGAGAGACTTGGCACCTTTCTATGCTCCTTCCTAATACCAACCCCAGCATAAAATGTCATCAGAAGCCTGCATAAACATTGGACTTAGATTCACATAAATTATTTCTGTCCTAAGGTGCTTTATGCCAGAATTTAGTAAAAACAGCACTTTGAGTAAATAGAATTGGCGTATAAATGTAAGAATATTAATCCAACAAAATGATCCTAGAAAAATATAATCAGAAGTACACACTTGTAAATCTTGCAATGATGTGAGAGGTTTATCTACTGATTCTGAGATTTTACTGAACATTTCCATAAAGTTCCTTTAAACTGACACTGCCAAAGTGCTTCGAATTACCAGTTTCTTTGTGGAATTATGGTTTTTGAATTTCATTAAAATGCTTGGGAATTATTTTAATAATCGTATGTGTGATTAGCACTGGATCTACAAATTCAATTTAAGAGTAAACACTCGGACAATGAAATATAGTGCCAGACATGATTGCTCCTGTCGGTGAAAACATTGTCTTATTTTATTAAAAATCTCACTAAAAATGCCATGAACAAAAGATACAGTTTCTATTTATAGACATTTCTACTCTACAATATTATGGTATCTGTATACCGCAAGGCTGTATCTGGCAGAATTTTCATTGTGCCTGGGGTATGCACATGAAGTAGAGAGGTAAAGAGCCACTTTTTTTTTCATATGTGCACACATCTTATTATGTACAGCTTCCCCCAAAGTCCTATTTGGATTTCTGCTCTAATATAACAGTGCTCACACAGTCAGTACTGAGTACAAGTGAATGAAGATTTCCTGAAAAGGATAATTTAGCTATTGGCAATAATAACATTATAACATTTTCAGTGATCCATTTTGGATTGAACTCCTTATTAAAGAGTATCTATTCCTCAAATATGTACTTGTAAAATTAAATGAGATTGCAACATGCAGTAAAAACACATTTCTTTCTAAACGCCAATTGACTCCCTTCCTCACCTACACTTCTCTTCATGTTCATTCTGCTTTTACTGTTTCCTACTTTCTCTCTGAACTCTCAGCTCTTCTCTCTGATGTGTTGATATGCTTTTCTCCAAAGCCAGTCTCTTTATCCACTTTCCCTACCTACTCGTCCCCTTCTTGTTATTCTCCATTCCCTACTGATATGGGAATACTAGGATCCCAAGGCTGTCCTTACAGTATAATTAAAGTATGAATTTCCAGGAGTTGGAAATTGCAGACCATTTTTATTATGCTTCTATAATAAAGCCAGGTAACACTGAGAGAATTAAAATAGCTTTTCCCTAGCAGATAACTTGATAAGGATTTTTTTCCCCTTGGTTCTATTGTTTTAAGAGATTGGGAGCTGAAACCGGGAATAGATTCACCAATTCTTTTTCTGAAAACACTTCTATCTTTTACATGATATATATCCCCCAAGATCCTGGGAATATGTTGTAAACTTGTAACAGATGGTGATGAAGCTTCATATTTTTATACAATACATTTTTTTTTTTTTTTTGAGATTCTGCATCTATTGTGTGTACCTTCCAGGGAAAATGACCTTGAATGAATGAAGTCATAGTATGAAGGAAAAACATCCCACAGATAGACTAGCATAGAAATGATGAGTCAGTTGGGTTTTGTTTTGTTCCTCTCAGTAAGATGAAATAATTTCAGATGAAAAACAGAATGTTGAAATATAAGGATCAAAGGTCATCTTAACACTGGAGGTGCATCTGTTAATTGTTCCAGGAAAACCAGTTAGCCGTATTCTGACTGAACAGAAACACATGGAAGATGGAATATCACTGTTTGCAAGTAGAAATGCTATTTGCTTCAGTTGGGGGCTTACCAAAAATTGTTCTGGCACAACATCTACCAGCATGAATGTTAGGAGGGTTCTAACACTGTGAGTGCTGATATTTTATGAATGTTTTATCACTGGCTTGAAAACAAGAAGTTTGCAATTGAATCAACAACATGTCAGACAGACAAAATATTAAAAAAAAAAAAAATTAAAAAAAAGAACATTAGTGGGAATTACTGATGTCCCTATTGTAAAAACAAGCTGAAGTTAATAAGAAACTTGATCCTCTTAACCGATTAACAAAAGTCAAGTTTTAATTGCCTGGCTTTCCAGACAAATCAAGTGGTGCTGTTAACTTCAGCGTTGGTTGTGCAGGGGGAGTGCAGTAATGGGGAGAAATGGCTGCATATTCAGTTACCCACCTCTTTTTTCGACAGCTTCAATGCATTGCTTTACGAACCGCGGAACGGTGGAATTTTCACGTTCACACACTGCGTGCAGATGAGAGCCAAAAATTTGATCTGCAAAAGAAACAAAGATGAGCTCCATTAAAATCCAAGCTTGCGTTGTTCTTTAATTTGATTCTGTTTCCATATCCACTGCGTGATGAAATCTGCATCTTGCATAGGAATCGATTTTTTGCTTTCATTCCAAAGTGTCTATTGCAGACATACAAAGACCATAACCCCCTCCTTTATGGAACAGGACGCCAGCCCCAGAAAAGGAAAACTAACACTCTGCCCTCAATTAGGCAGGGGTGACTGAGTAAATTTTAGTCTCTCTGGGCTTAACTTTGTTGTCCATAAAATAATGACAAGGAATTAAGGAAACTTCTACAAAATAATTAATCTTAATGAATTGACATCTTGAGTGATTTAGAAGAAATTTACCAACGATTGCCAAAATTTTGATTTTGTCAGTATATTTAGAAGATTCATTCTGTAGCTCAGTGATATTCGGCGAGGTTAAGTTTTGAGGAGACCTAACTTTGAAGTGAATTCCTTAACATTTCTCCTGCCTTAAACGCCCTTCCTTGTCTCTAAGTGACCTGTTTCCTTTAATGCTCAGCTCAGATGGCACTTTCTCCACAAACTCTCTCCTCCCTACCTCAACGTTGTGTCTCCTGGAACATGGTTCTTTGGGATTCCAGTTCCTGAGGATGGTAATAGGTGATATGGGAAAAAGGGCCTGTGATCAAAATGGTTTAGCAACATCGGGTTAAACAATGTTAAATGGGTTTCTTTCATGTGTGTTTATTTTAGAGCTTGTGATATGCCAATGTGCCCTGGGAATCACCACGAGGGGCTGCAGGATGTAGTATTTCCCACACTTATTTGAGTAAGATCCTTTTATTTCAAAGGACATCCCTCTAGACTAATGTTTTTGAGAACACACTCAGTGAAATCCTAGCCTAGCCCTCTTGTTTAGAACATGATTTATGCTACCTTGCGTTGTGTATTTACATTTATAATATATGAAATATATTTTCTCAAAGTAGATTCTGAGTGCCGGCATCATCTGTGTGCTCTTATGGTCACCAGCACTTTGCACAGATTCTGGCCCACAAGACTCACACACAGATTTTTAAAAATTGTGGTAAAATATGAATAACATAAAATTTACCATTTTAACCATTTTTACATGTACAGTTCAGTGGCATCAAGTACAGACTGTTGTGCAACCAACAACACAATCCCTTTACAGGACTTTAAAAAACAGCATAGACGTTTATTACCGATAATGAAACAAATATTTAGTAGTTTCAAGGGCTTCCCATCGTGCTCAGAATGAAATCCAATTCCCTGTCATCACTTTTAAGGCAGCACATGACCCGACTTTCCACCAATTACTTGACTTCATTTGCTTCCTCTCTCCCCGTCATCACTTGCCGGCAGCCACTCTATCCCCATTGCTGGTCCTTGTCCACGCCAAGCATATTTCTGTGGCTGGACTTTGCACCTACTATTTCCTCTGCAGGCAACTCTATTGCCCTAAGTCTCTGATCAAATGTCATCTTATTATTGTCGCCTTTCCAATCTACCCACCTTTAAAAAAAATGTCAACCGCTGCTAACAGGAACATCCATGTCACTTCCCTGCCTTACTTCCCTTCTCCACCTGACAAATGAGACTGATGTGTTTACTGATTACTTGCTTCCCTTGCTTAGAATGAAAAATCCAGGAGAGTAAGGACTATACCTATTTCTTTTATTGCTGGATCCCCAGTAACTAGACAATGTTTGGCAAGTACCAGAAATTCAGTAAGTATTCATTGAATCATTGGCTGCAAAACATCATCTGAATCATCAATGGAGATTCTCAATGAACTTTAAAAAATATTTGTAGCAGAAGTGGGGAGAAAAATACAAAATGCAGCATACCAGAATGCTAAATGATACATTTCACAGACGGGTAGTCAAAATGGAATGTGGTGAGATATCAAGGAAGTCAAGATTTTCATCCATTTCTTAGAAAAAGTGATGAATTGGGGACAACCCAGCAGGGAGGGAAGAAATTAAGGCTAAAGCACAAATAATAATGAACTCCGATATGGAAATGTATATATTTTTTCATCCAAGAGATGGAAAGAAGATAAGCTCAAAACACATCCATCCACATCGTGTAGAAAAGTGGGAAATAATCATGGCTGTTCGCTTTGAATACTTGAATACTTTGAATCTTTATAGCAATGAGGTAGACATATTAGATTGTAAAAAAGAAATCAAGAAGTTTACCATCTAGTAAGGGCTAATAAAAGTATTCAAATAGTATACAAAATAGAACACAGCAGGTGTCGTAAACAGTACTAAATGCTAAGAAAGGTGTCCTATAGGTCTTTGTGACATTTAGTGCAGAAGTGGTTTACATGTGGTCGGTAGTAGGAGAGGTTTGTGAGCTGAACGTCATTCAAGAAAAACAGGCTCCTGAATGAAGTGTATATTAAAATCTGGAGAAAGTTATTTTTTCTTTTGATAGGTAGATACAGAAAGATAGAGATGAAAGCATTCTAGGGCACATACTCTTCAATTCATTCAGCTATTTGCAAAAGAAAATCCTGAGAGCCTGCTCTGTGTCAGGAGCTAGGAAAGACATTAGTAATATAATAACCAAGACCCGACCCCTATGCTGCAAAAGTTTCTTGTCTAGTTAGGGGAGCATATAGATAAGCAAGTAGAAACATTTTGTCATGAAAAATCCTGTAACCGAGGAAGTACAGGAGCACTGGGAATACATGGAGGGGCATCGGACCAGCCTGAAGCACCCATGGAAGACTTCCGAAAGAAGAACTGAATCTTCAAGAATAAGTAAGACTTAAACTGGAGAGTTAAGAGTAGGGACAAAGGGGAGTTTGGGGAAGATGAAGAAGAGGTAAACAGACACGTCAGTGATGGGAAGAACGATAGCAAGATTGTGGGGTGCTGAGGAAAATATTCACTCTGCCTTATTTAGACAAATCTTAACGTATTAAGCTTTAAAGGGAGTTAAAGACTGTGTGATAAAGAGCCTTAAATATTAGGCCAGGTAGGTGAAATTATTTGAGAGTGTGCAGATACCATTGATTTCTTATACATATGCTATTCCTCTGCCAACTTTTTTCTTGTTTTTGGAGTCAACTCATAAGACATAATCGGAAAGTGTTCTCTATTAGATTCTGCATCCCTTAAAGCTTTGAGTGATCAGAGAGTTCTGGTTAGGGGAAGGAATTGGGAAGCTACAAGAGAAGATTGTTTTCCCTGATAAAAGAAGAGGAGTGTATGAAGATACACTTCTTTTTTTAGTTCCTGCTTTGAACATCACTGTGCAATCATGTGATGCTTGGAGCTACTGCAGCAATCTTGTCACCATGAGGCAACATGCATACAAACAAAAGATTAACATGATGAAAAAGAAACAGTTACCAAAAAACCTGAGCCCTCAATAACATTGTTGAACTTTCAGCCCAATCCTAAACACTTTCTCTAGACTTCTTGTTAGATAATATATGTCATGTTTAACTGCATAGTCTATAACCTGCAACCAAAATGTTCGTAATCGCATGGCAGGCCCAAATCATGTGGCAGAATGGATATGTGATTGTCTAGGAAAGATGTTATGAAGACCAGAATCAGAATAGAGGTGTGGCATATTTAATCATTGTTCACAATTCTTCTAGTCTTCGCTTAATTAGATTTATATATTTACCTCCTTTGTCATGGTACTATGTGGGGAAACTCACTAGAGTGGGTGACATTTGTTTCCTCCACTTCGTTGATGTTGGGCTTGGCCATATGACTTGCTTTGGACAATGTACTGTGAGTAGGAATCACAATGTGTCACTTCCAGACTGAGGCCTTAAGATACATTACAGACTTCTACGCACCTGCTTGCTTCTCTGCTAAGGCCAAGACAGGAGCTCCCCTGGGTAGCTGTTGCCCCTTCAGTCTGGGCTCCAGGGTAAATATTAATAAATGCATATGGTACAGAACAGAAGGCAGCTCTCAATGAGTAGATAAGTCCAGTCAGACCTACAGCTTAAAGCAGAGCTATTCAGTCAAGCTTGCCCTAAACTATCCGACCCACAGACACGAGAAATAAATGTTTTTTGCTGTATGTCACTAAGATTTTGTTTGTTTGTTATGCAGCAATAGCTTACTGATAAAGATAACAAGTGTCTGGGGTTTTGGTGATCTAAGCTAAGAATAAAAACAGAGTTGACAGAATGTGAAAAGTGAAACTGGGGAGCAAATAAATAGGGAAAAAATAATTCTAAATTTGCCAAGAATGTGGAATTATGCAGCAGTTTGGACACAACCGTAAGGAAGAGTCCCAAAGGAAATTGTTCTCACCTTAAAATTTAAACTCATTATGCCTTACCTAATATTACAGCACTTCTTATTCTGTATTCTCTACAGACTAATTCAATTGTATCAAATTCAAATCAGTGAATATTTTGTGAGCACCTACCATATGTTGAGTGTTGTAAAGGATGCAAAGATTAATTAATTCGTTCAGTAACTATCTGTTACATGCCCACTATAAGCCAGACACTGTGCTCCAGCTTGAAAATGCAATGACGCATGAAGCATGATCTCTTACAGTCTGGGGTGGGGGGAAGAATAACTCCCCCAAAATATCATATGACTAGTGCCATTGCAAGGATGTGTGATAATAATAGTGAAGATTTATTGTGCATTTACATTAAGCCAGGCAAGGTTCAAAGTACTTTACATATTCTATCCAATTTAATCTTTACACCAATCCTCAAACTTTTGGTGGTAGATACTGTTATCATCCTGATTTTACAGGAGAGGAAACTGAGGCAAAAAGACAACAAGTCATTTGTCTATAGCTACAAAGCATCAATCTCTAGGGGGGAAAAAGGTAAGGACTTAAACTAAGGCCATGGAAAAAAGAGGTGATTTCGGGCATTTTGTTTACTGGATGCAGGAGGTGAGCCAACCCATCAGGCAAGGAGGGCTTTCAAATTTCTTGCTTGGTTGAAGGATACCCAGATGCAAAAACATGAGGGTTTGAAGACTCATGAGATTGATATTTAGAACTTAAGCATTTCAGATGCAGCTGAATGATGATGGGAGATAAAGGTGAAAAGTTTTCATTGGATTTTGGCAATTCAGAGGCTATTTGTAACCATAAATAAAATGGCTTTAGTAGAACAATGCAACTGGAAAGCAGATGTTTGTGTTCCAGATTTGAAGAGAATTGAGGAAGTAGATACAGCAGAGAGACTTCTTTTTAAGACATTTCATGGTCGGAATTAATTATAAGGAAAGAAGGGACTTGGAGAAGGATTTGGAGTTGGGTGAATAGGAGAGAATTTCAACTGCAGGGAATTTTTGATTGCCATAGTGCCCTGAGGGGGCGAGGTGCAATATTATGGGCTATGTTCAGTTATTATAATGTAGGAGGTGGGGGAGGTGCATTACTGCCACTTACTGGGGGGTCCAGGCAAGTGCAGGCAATCCTTCTCGGGGAAATACTGCCCATCCCTGATTACCAAAAGCACCCTAGTGAGAAAAGAGCCCGGATATGTTGAACTTCATTAGATAGAAGGGAGATGTTTGCTTTTGCTAGTTATCAGAAAAGCCAAAAAATTTTTTCTCACTTCTGTCCTCTCTTTATACTGGCTACATTCATCCAAGAAGGTGTGGCTCCTCTGGACTCTATGGATTACTTTAGCCCTCCAGGTGAACCTGATTAACTCAAAAGATGTCATGTGACCCAAGCTCGGCCAGTGCATGTCCCCCTACAAAAAATGTAGCATTGGGATACTGCAGACTGAGGTAGTTACTTCCAGGGATTTGAATTGTAAGGCTGCCTGGACTTAGACATTGGGGGCCAGGGGCAGCCATTTTGGGGGATGGCCAGGTGCAATGGGTTAGTAGGCACAGGAACGAATTTGTAGAGGTGAAAGAAACAAATAGACCTCAACTCCTCAGTTTCTGACACCTAACTCCAGGCACCATATATCCTTGCCATGAAATGCATTAGAAATTATAATGAATATCTGTTTAATGCAACTAAATAAACTAGACTAGAACACGGGCATTCCAATGCCCAGAAGTTTTCCAGAGAGGGCTTATAATCACAATAGAAAGGGCCAGCCTTGACAAAATGGCTCAGCGGGATCCACTGTTAACAGAAAACACTGGTCAGGACGAGTATGGTGGATGTCTATGAGTTTTGCTGGTCCCGTAAGTATTCGTCTGTCCTCTGGCAAGAACGCCCTGATTTCCCTTTGGGGATAACACCTTTCTCATTTTGCTGCCAGTTGTTTGGAGTAGTGTTGACCTCGTCACCTTCAGTACCAGGGATGAACATGCGTTTCATCATCCTGGCCAGTGTATTTGGTTCAGACAGGAATACGTGGCCCAAGAGGATCTCGTCAAGTAAATCCTGAGACTTTGTCTAGTGCTGGTGGGAAAGAGGAACCCTCTTTCTATAGGAGATGGTAAACTGTGAGGCGGTGAGGCTCAGCTTCCCTAAGTTACGTCACCACTTTCTGAGAAGACATACTGGAAAATTAAGCCCAGAGTGGAAAACAGAACTGAGCAATAGAGGAGATAAAGATTTGAGAGCATTTTTGTGCCCCTTGATTGAGTCATGCCGGAAGCTATCCTTGCCCCGTGGACTTTTCAACTAAGTAGTCCAATAAATTCCATTCTTATTTTTGAAGTTTAGACAAGTTTCTGTCAATTAGAACTGGAAGAATCCTGACCACAGCATTAGCCTTCACCATAAAACGGTGAATTATATAACTTAGAGGAGATGATGATGGACATGAAATGACTTTGTAAGATAAAAAGTGCTATTCAAAGAAAGTAAATCATAGAGATTTAGCTAAAATGTCATTGTCAAATTTAAGGGCTGTTGTAGGATTGCCATCAGTCCATAAATCTTACACAGTTGAGAGTTTGATAAACCAAGGAAGACCATTGAATTATAGGAATGTGCTTGGACCACAGAACCTTCTATCTTAAAATGGTGTAAAGAAAGAGGGAGAGAGAAGGTACTCTTGTTTTTTTTGGCAAGCATTAAAAAACTAGCTTTTGCCCCTCAACTTCCATGCCTGTTGTCCTGACCCAACTTTAAGGAGGGTTTCTGCATTCCCCCTACCTCAGAGTATTAAAAAAGGGAGCAGTCCCAGAATCCTGAGCTCACGACTCCCCATCTATAGTCCCATCTGTGGACTCACTGGTAATCTTCTCTTCCTCTGTTAACAACTTTGTGTATTTAGAAAACACCTCTTGCTACGGGTGCCAATGTTTTTGGAATGTTCTACAACGCCGATGGCCTTGGCTAGTGTGAACACTGTATCTTCATTCTACTGCTGCAGTGCTTGTACCAGGGGTGTCAGACAACACATTGTTTGGAAAAAATCCATTTTCTGCATTTTTTTGTTGAAAGCATCTTTTGGTGAGAAAACAAATAGACCTTCCACATGACTGCACTTATAAATCATGTTATTTACATAATGAATTAGAATTTAACTAGGAAATAGTGGTTTTTAATCTTTAAGCTCTCAAACTTTTGACCGATTTTAGTTAGTTCATCAGCATAACCAGGTTAAGTCTCCCAGATTACAAATTAGCTTCATTCTCCCTCATCTCTGCTATATATTTTTTGACAAATTATGGAAAGAACACCCAGTAATGGGATCTTTGTCAGTTAGATTCCAAATGAATCAAAACTACGAGAAAAACTACTCAATAGAGGCAGTTAAATGTTCAAATAATGTGACGGTGTTATCATCATTTACCCAGGGAGACAGTCTCCACATGCTTTTCAAAATGATGTTATTCTGCTTTCAGGACAGAGGGCCATTGCAGCTACTCTAGTAAATTTAAAAAAGAAAAAACAAAGCATCTAAAACTGCACATGCATGAAGACTATAGCGGGGAACAAAAAATAGTAACAACAAACTGAACTGCTTAGCCGCACGTGTACACACACACACACACACACACACACCAGACTATTATTTTGGTCAGAAGGGATATTTGTAAAGGTGTTTTCCTGCAATGGGAAAAACCAAAACAAAACCAAAAACAAAAACAAAAAAAAACAACAGTGGCTATCTTAAGTAAATAAAAACTTATTTGAATGATATTCATGGATGGGGGTGGAAAGGAACTAAAAGAATGTACTGGGAACTCAAAGTAATTTATTAATTGCTCAAAGAAATTACTGGAGGCTGTGAGACCGATGTTGGAGATGTTTAAAATCCAAAGTGCTTAGGAGATCCATGAAATAAGAAGCAGGAAATACAACAAATACCTGTCACTCTAGCTGGGTCAGGATGCTATTTTCATTGTCATCCCCACCACCAGGACTGTCATAATGACTTCTATTCATCTATTGCTTAAGATTTGCAGTTCTATTAGAGGATGCCCAGTTGGTTGAGATTATATTTTAAAAAACGGGTTGACATGAGCACAAACATAGCCCTTGTAGCCTCCATGGCAAGTAGCATTCAAACTGGAAATTTTCTCCCGGCAGAATCCCACACACAGAGGGGCAGATCATTTCCCATTAGGTTGCTTTAAGGGAGGGGCAGCAGATAATGGAGGGCAAAAATAATATTTTCAATATGGGTAATATCAGCAATTTAACTGAATTCATCCTTTGATTTTAAACTATACGTGACATTTAGTTTTCCTTTAGAGAATAGGTGTCCAGAACAAAACTTTCAGACTGCTTATCAAGAAATCCTGTTTCTACTCTTACCTTTTATTTTTTTCTCTACTTCTCATCCTCACCACCTTCTCTTCTCCTTTAAATTACTCACCAGATGAGTGAGTACCCATCATATAACTTACCCACAACTTTCCTGAGAATTTTTGGAGAAATAGATGATTTAAGTAAGTACTATAGTTTATTGAAGGCTTCTGTCTTTGAATTAAGACGCAGAGAAATATACCTAATGCTAAAACACTACTGAATTTAATCTATCTTAAGTGCTTCAGAAGGTATTGCATTATCTTATGATGCCTTAGGGCTTTGATTAAACATATCAGCTACTGCTTTTCTGTACATTCATATCAAAAATTGGGGTTATTTTCTGCTGAATCTCTAATATACACTGGAAGTAAATCTCTCATTGCCTTGTTGTGATTTTTTTTTTTCTCATAAGGGTCAAGTACAGGAAAAAGCTTAATTATTTAAACTTTTAAGTAGTTTGGGATATAAATAAATAGAAGTTCTAAATATATACACTTTTGTGTATAGCTTCCCCCCGCATGTTTATTCATATTTTTGTATCTCATCTAACCTAAAGTCCCTGGTGGATAAAGATACTGTCTACTCCGGAAAGACTGGACTGGAGGACATTTGCCTAGTCCTACGGAAAAATCTCCCCAAACAAGGATAGGCTCTGGTCTGCAGCTCCCAATTAAAGTTGAACAGTTGGCTGCAGGGGTAGCCTCCTTTGAGAAGAGCAGTCCAAAGATGAGTTTCAGAGACAGACCAGCAGCCACCCAGACAGAAGGGCAGAGTCCTTTCCCTATACTTTCCTTTTTTTTTTCTCCTTCCCTTTTCAGGCTTCCAGCAGTCTCCACCTTTCACAATTTCATCTTCAACCCCAAACAACACTTCCATGAAGCACCCTTTGGCCTCTTCTAAGCTCCAAAACTGTTACAGAAATAGAACTCAACACAATTTGGGTTCAATTAATGCAATGGACATTTTGGTGAGTCCATCAGCCAGAAAAAAATTTGTAGCTCAAATGTAGAGTTTATTAACCTAAATGGAACCATGAGTAAGACGTTTTTCTGTATTCGTCTACTTTAGGCAGCCACTTCGTCCTGTACAATTCCCTTCCTCCACTTATCGAAAGCAGCACAACACACAAATAAATATACACATACGTGCACACACTCCCCCATGCATGTAAATGCCCCGAATCATAGAAGTATAGAGCATGGTTTGACCAAGTGAATATTTCATGCATTTTTGTATCCATCCATTCAATGGATCCATCCCTGAGTATTTTTCAATGCGTGCTGGGGGTAGAATAATGAATAGAACACTATCTTCACACAGCCTATATGTAAATGGCAAAAATACAAACATAAACACATAGACATATAACGTCAGATGGTGATAGGTACTATGAGAAAATAAAGCAAGGCAGGTAGATAAAGAGTTAGGGGGAGTTGTTGTCAGGGGAGACATCTCTGAGGCACTGGCGCCAATTAGAGACCAAAAAAAGTGAAGGCATGAACCAATACACATGGAGAACATTCAATCAGAGGAGCAGCAAATGTGTAAGGCTATGGGGGTAAGTTGGGGATGTCAGACCAGTAGCAAGGCCTGTGTGGCTGGAGTGGAGTGATGAATAAGAATTATGGTTAAAACTGAAAAGGTAGCCTGGGGGCCAAAGCAGGTAGATGCCTATAGGTCACAGCAAGGACATTAGATGTTATTTGAAGTCTGATTTCACCCTAAGTAATTAGAGATTATGGAGCAGGGAGTGACATAATGTGATTTACATTTCTAGACGATCCTTCTAATTTCTGCGTGGAAACTATATTTGGAGGGTCAAGAAAGGAAGCAGAGAGGCCATTTCAGGGGCTGGTGAAATATTACAAGAAGAGATGGTGCTAAGAGTGGTAACAACAAAAGTGACTAAAAGTGGTTGAATTTAAAATACATTTTTAAGGTGGGATTTGCTGATGAGAGTAGAAGAGACAGAATAAAATGGAGGATGACTCCAGCTGGCAGATGACAGTGGTATTTTCTGAGGAAGAGAGTACGTGGGAGCCAGGGAATCAAGGGTTGCTCTACATAAATGTAAGATGTCTACCAAATATCCAAGGAGATGTCCAATAGACATTTGAATATGCAAGTCTGGAGTTTTAAGAGTCTGGAGTTTGAAGCTGAAGTTTGAAAAAAACAAAAAAAACTGCAAGGGAATTTTAAGCTACAGGACTGGAATATTTCATCCCTGGAATATTTGAATAGTGTCCAGCAGTCTGAGAAGCAGAATGAAAATTCTAAGGTCTTAACGTAGGAAAAGCCCAACACTGTGGAGCTAGTTAGGGGAGCAGGTTCCACCAAAGCAGTGCCCACTGAGTTTCCATAAGAAGGAAGAAGAAATTATAAATACACAGGAATTCTAAAACCACTGAAAGATTTCATGTCCTGCTTCCTTTTCTTTCTACCCCTTTCCAGGAAACTAATTTCCGGGAAGTAGAGTTGAGTGAGATGGTCTCTAGTCTACCAGATACAGCTCACACTCCAGTTAGCACATATTAAAATAATCAAATCATGACATTGTAATTTTGGGATAAAGAGAAGAGAGACTTATTTAGAATGAGGAAGAGAGGGGCAGTTTCATGGAGTTGATGATTTTGAGCTGTGAGAGTAAACATGAATAGAAGTTTACTAGATAGAGGTAGTTAGTTGGAAAAGAATATTCAAGGTGAAGGAAACTATACTGTGGAACAAGACAAATGTAATTTCTTCCACGTGTATTTACATTCCCTTCTGGTTGCCAAATGAATACATAGATGAATGAATGAATAAGAGAAAGTGATGTGTAAAAGAAAGTGATTTTTAGCTAAAGATTTTGATATGATCATTCAAGTGTGAGAGAAATGTCCCAGTTTAGTTTGTTTCAGTGCATTTTGGATGATTTGTTTAGCAGAGATTTTGGGTTTATTTAGATTTTGGGTTGATAGTGTTTTCTGCTTTTCATTTGCCTATCTTCATTCCATTAGAATAACAGAGGGGACTGACAAAAAAAGGGGTAATAAAATTCAAAGATGTCAAATTTTGCTACCTTATCCCATATTTGTGTATCCTTTACATTCTTAAAATACAAAAACTGTCCAGCATTCAATTGCTCAATCACATAACTTACTGTAATTACTCTGAAGTTAAAACTTTCATCAATTAGTTTGTCTACTTACTTTACTTAGTAGGAACTTCACTGGGGGTTAAAACTACTGTGAAATCAGTACTTTTATTTCTGTTGGAGTGACAAATCTAAAGAGAAAACTTGATATATACAGTTTACTCAGATAATTGATTGAATTAATTCTGAATGATTTAAATTACCTTTTTAGCCCAACAAGTATGGCCTAGAGTTAGAAATGTCATTCAGTGATTGATAAAAGTTGAAAGATTCTTTTAGGGTGGAGAGGGTGTGGAAATTTTGACTCACTTAGAATTTAAGTAAAATCTAAGAAAGAACACTGTACTTTTCCTAATAGCAATATAGATTTGTTAGATCCCAGGTGGTAAGACTTCAATTTATTTGCATGAATGCATAGTTCAATAAGAAAAGGTTCAAATTTAGTTAGAGTAAAACTGCTTAATGATTTCAAATATTACTTGTAATATATTAATATAACAGGTTTGAATATCTATAATGGAGTCTCTTTCATTTGGGTCTTAAGGGTGTTCTCATAGCCACTAATGTTGAGTGCTAGGTACACGCTGAAGTACCTAAGAGGAAAGCACTTTAGGTTAAAAGCACTTTCTCTTCTCAGCCTCGGGTTAAAAGCTATTTCAGGATTCTGTCAAAGGCATTCTTTGGTCCTCAGCTTCAGCTTAAAAGCGGCTTTGATGAAAAGTGCTTTGAGGCAGGTAAAGGATTTTATAATAAACCATATTAAGAGCTGGGGAACCATGTGGTTCTGTGGAAGTGTTGGCTAGCTCCGTGGAGGTGTGGGGGAAGCTCTGCGCAGGTCGGCTCATTCCTGTGGGCTGCTATGAACAATGTGGTCCGCTGGTTATTCTCTGCAAAGAAACTGGAAAACATTTCCAGGAATGTAACTGGAGAGAAGGGGTTAGGAGCCCAAATTAGTAGGTCATGCTGCACACATTTCTGAAAATACTTTTTTCTCTTCTGAGCTTCCAGTCAAACACAGTGTGTGTTTCTCTTTTTTATTTTTTTTTCAGCCCTTTCTGCAGAAAGTGACTATGCAGTAACATTTCAAAAACACCTTCTTCCTGTCCCGAAGCTATCCACAGAATTGAATAAATGGTATCTCACTGTGAGATGCACTTTGCATACTGCACATTTTCTGACTTATCGAATACTCTTCATTTATATTGCTTTCCCAGCCAACAGGACTTCCCATTGGTGAGGGATAGGTGCACAGAAAGATGGAATGAAGTATCTCAGTTGGGTCTCCCTCCTGAGCTGGCAAAATGACATTCACCACCCAGATGTCTAATTGCAAGTGTTGATATTAGTTGGTGAAAAGACAGTGACTTAAGAGGAATTTTGAGCAGAGGTCAATGGGAATTATAAGGGATGGCAAAGTGGTACGAGTATCCCAGTTAAGTCCCAGGGGGTGGATTTGACTTCTGTTTAGGAAACAGCCTCAGACAAAAATGGAAAGTAGCTATTTTCTTAGTTTGTGAGATTCAAAGCCTAAGAGCTGTTGCTTTAGGCCCTAAAGCAACATGCGGGTGGCTGGGCAGAAGTGCAGTCTTCCCATCTGCTCTGGCGACACAGTAGATCCACAAATGCAGAGAATACTGGAGGGATCAGAGCACCATTTGGCACCTGGAAGGGTTTGGAGGTTCAGAAGCTCCTGCAGAGTACCTCGGCAGTGAAGCAGCCGTCTCTCAGGAGATGCTGGCTGCCTGGCCATGGTGAAGTCCCTTCCTTGGGCACTTTATAGGCATTGGGTATCAAAGAAAGAATATAAGGAGGACAGTCCTCATCATAGGCAAGACACCCCAGGTGCTCCCAGAAACAGCCAGGGAGACCTTGGAGACAAAGAAAGGCTGAAAATTATACAGGTGAGAGCCGTGACTTGTGATATGTGTGTGTTTGTCAGTGTTACTTCATTCATATCCATAGATGGCTGGGGTGGCCCATTGAGGCATATAGGAATTAAGTAAAGTTAGATAAAAAGTAGTAATTCCATGATGTAGCTTTTTAATATATCTTTCCATTGGTCTTCTAAAATGCAGCCAAGTTTGTAGGATTTGTAATTGATTTTTTTTTTTTTTTTTGATGCAGAACAGTTGTTTCTACGCAGTCCTCAAGTGTCTAATTTTGAAGGAAGGAATCACACCTTATACATCTTTGTGGGCCCAGCGTCTGGCCCATCCCTTGTCCCATAGTAGTTTCTCCACAGTGTTCTCCAAATGAATAAAAATAATGGGTAGGAAGTGAATAATAAAAATGTTTACAAAATAAAGTACAAACTCCTTAGCCCAGCATTATGCAAAACACCTGCTACAGACACTTCTCATCAAACCCTTTACATTTCATCCAAGCCACAGTTCCTCATGCTTTCCCACAACTTTGCACCTTGAATGTCTTACCCATTTCTCCACATGCCCAAATGTCTAAGCCAAGACTCAGTTTAAACATTCATAAAGGAAACATTACTCGTTCCCACCATTTTCCCACTTGTAATTTCCCCAAATCTGTGACCTGAATGCCCCTTAAATCATTTGACACTTGATATATTATGCCATATTTGTTGTACATTTAGCTCCCTTATTCATTTCTTGGGGGACTCTGCTTTATGTAACTTAGAATCCTCTGAGAACATAGGGATTTAAAAAAATACGTATGAGTAGGCAATATGAATAACAATCAAAGCCTACAGAATGCGAACATAGTTCTTCAACCTTGTTATTAGATAGTGCATGTAATGCTACAAGCACAGTGCTGGCCACGCAGAATGCTCAAAATGTTGGCTTTATTAACACAATGTCACAAAATCTCACCATAATTCATCTGTTCTGCAATTTTCGGAATACCTACTCAGCGTCCAGGAGAAGAAACACTTGCACTCTGCCATGCCATAGTAAGAGTAGAATTAGGAGTAGAGTATGAGAATTAATAGTTACTATTTGCTATGCTAATTGATCTTTCTACAGGATCAACAGTCCTAAGATGTATTACGTGGAAAGCGTTAAGACAGCAAATTGCCCCAATTCAAAGCAAGTAATTAGCAGAGCCAAGACTAGACTTCAAACCTACTTTCAACT
Organism: Rhinolophus ferrumequinum; assembly: GCF_004115265.2. Taxonomy (NCBI): domain Eukaryota; kingdom Metazoa; phylum Chordata; class Mammalia; order Chiroptera; family Rhinolophidae; genus Rhinolophus; species Rhinolophus ferrumequinum. The sequence continues at coordinate 75,773,699 of NC_046291.1, forward strand.
TTTGGCGATCTTTATGGCTTAATGACTGCAATACAATGTTTTCCTGAGTAAAATAGAATATATACAGCTCTTTCAAGTAACATACGGAGAGTTTGTCACTATAGCCTTTCCACTTCACACCTTATATACTGAGGAAAACAGTTTTTCATAGAGTTAATAATTGCAAGCATTCTTTATATACTTAAACGTCATATAAAACTAAGTAGAGTTTTGTGTTCAATTATCACTGTTTCCTAAGAATAAGCTGCATTTCTCATTAGATAGTCTTGGAATCCAGTGTTCTAGGCTGGTAATAGAGGGGACAGCAGGCGGGGACCTTTCTCCAGCAAAGACTGCCTAGACCATTTCTAGCCTCCAGATGGTGTGCCCAATCGATGAGTCCAGGCTCCTTCTAGCAGACCTCAGATGAGTGTCTGAGATCCATCTCAATCTGTGAAACTGAAGCTTAACACACAAATCCACGCAGCTTCTCAGACTCGACTTGGAAAATTGCATCTGGGAGACAGAAGTTTTCTCTGGGCTTTTGGTATTGTTCATAATATAAGAACTGTAGGAACAGATGGCTTTGGGTTATCACAGGGAAGTGATTTCCACTAAAACTTTACCCAAAAGTATTTACTAACAACTCCAGAATTCCTTGGGTATGATGGCCCATCTCCCCAACTTTTGCCCAAGGGATATTTATTCTCCTTCTGGTCCTGGACCAAGGTCATAGTCCCTATTTTTCCCATTATCTACTTCCTGATCATCAGTCCTTCGGAGGCCACAGCTTCTGGCCAGGACTTCTGCTTCCCATTCTGTCCTCCACGCTCCACTATGAGACAGGCGCATGTACTAATGTAGTGTCCTGGTATGTGGCACTCTACAGTCAGTCACATCTGGAATACTTATATTCCAGGACTGCATAGCCACCCTTGGAATACTTTCTCCATATTACTATGGCATCTTGAGTTGAACATAACCTCACACACAGATGTGATTGTCTCTCCTTGTGTGTGATTAACAGTGTATTCCAGACCAATATTCCGTTTCTTCAAGATTATTCATTCATACTATAAATATGTGATCTTTCTGATTAAAGAGGAATGAATGCAAGTATGTACATGAATAAATGAAACTTATGCTAGAGAATTTGAGATATCTGACCACACTGGGATTCTGTTTTTGAAGAAGAGAGGGCCTAACTTTGCTATTTCTCCTCCCTAAAATGTTTGACATCTTCAATGGTAATTATGTAAACCGATTTATAACCACAATGGACTCTCACTTCCTCCTTTGACATGTTAATTGTTTCTAAAAAAACACGAGGTGAGGTCCTGTCAAATTCCTTACATAATGTTGAATGTTCTCCTATGCTAATTTTTTTTTTTTTTAAGATGGAAAAATTGTAACTTGCTCTAGGCCCCAGTGCATTTGAAATGTGGAGTCACAAAATATGTAAACACAGTATTTTATTGTTCAGAGAATGAATGTATGAGGTGGTACAAATGATGAGGGAGTCTGGGGGAGTAAAAGTTTTTCGGAAATTTAGATTATTTGGAATCTGAAGATATTAAGATATCCTTTAGATATTTTTAGACCATCTGCTTTCTTGTTTCTGAGCCTTGAGTTGCACGATGGATTCTTTCATTGTGAGGTTAACTGAGGCCAGTCCTCTTCTGCCTCCATCTTTCCTTTTCCTCCTATCAGTTCAGAGTTCCAAGTTCAAAGGGACAAGTTAGGAGTGATATATTCAAGTTAATGATCCTCACATGTGTTTAACTTGGATGACATCTCCTCTAAAATCTCCCTCCTGTCTAATATGGGTAGATAAGAAAATCATTAAAAAATTGGAGCTCAACAACTGTTGAAAGAGAATGAAAACTTTTCTCTTGTGCTCTTGAATTTCTAAGGGAATTAGATCTTATGAAAATGTCAATCCTTGTAGCAGCCTCTTAGATGGCTATCTGCGCAAGCTATCTATCACAACACAAAGCATAATTCAATGATTATATGCATCTCAGGAAGGCATCAAGTTAGGCAATTTTAAGGTTTAGTCCAAGTACACAGGTTATAATTTGGGGCAAAAGTTGAGCAATGAATATATAACAAATTTTCCTATAAATATTGGCCAAATACATGCCGTATTTTAGAATTAGAGCAATCTTAACAATTTGACTGTCTTACATATCTGAACATATGAATTAGTGTCCACCAATGTTATTGCCAAATATACCTAAATCTCTTATTCCATTAACTATAATTAAAACTTGATATTTGCTACATGTTTGGGATATGCTAGCTGGCACACTGTTTCAGTTTTTCTTTTAAAAATTAATATTGAAATGGGTTCATAATATTTGGCTTTATATTTCTTCAATGAATACCAACTTAATTGTATTATGATAGATGGATATTCTCTATCAGTGAGCTTATAAAGTGCTTCTAGTATTTTTAACGGAATATCGAAGGTAAAATACTATAGACAATTGAAGATAGAATGGAATTTGGTTATAGTATTGGATAGTAAAGGCACTGAACCTTTGGACAAATATAAGTTGAAGAAGGCGTGTATAAACAGATATTTCTGTCTTATAAACCTCTTTAAATTTCTCTGAATTTTTTATTAGGCTTTTCCCCTAAGCTACTATCCAATTGTGAAAGTACATTTTCACAAAACCTTTTTAATATCAGTGTTGCTGATTTGAGGAGGGGAAAGGGTTTTCTGATTTCTCTCTCTATTTTTTTTCCTGCATGAGAAGAAAGTGTTCAGATCATCTTTTTATATAATGAAAACAAATAACTGTTCCCAGGAGAATTAGAAAGCAAAGAAGAGGCTTTGTTTGACTTGTCTGTGATAAGGCACTTTGGAGCTTTGTTTTTTGTGAGTTGAAGAAAGAGATGTACACAACACTTCAACCCTTCTATTATGACAGTTTATACTTCTTATGCAGCTTATTTAACTCAAATGCCTGGGAAATAGACACAATCACCACCTTATGGAATGCTACTTAACTTTAAATGTTCCCTATAGAATAGAAACCCACTTCATCAAAATTTATCTCAGTTTCTCAGGAGTTATTTCATCTGTAGGCAACTGAATATTCCTGTGCAATTTAAAAATGCAACCCAAGATTGCTTAGAAATAACTATGATATAAAAAGAGAGAAAAAATTCCCACACGAAGGGAGTTTGTGCACAAGAATTCCTATGAAAGAGCTGTGTCCTACGCCATGTACACTTTAATCATTCACTCTTTCAGCTGTTATCAATTTAAAACCAATGAAACCCCCACACTGAGTCCATTTGAGCAGTCAATTTTAATATCTCGAGGCATCTGTAGTTATTCTGAATTGGCTGCAAAAGCAGAACTAACAAGTTAAGCTCTAACCATAAGTCGACATCAGGCTGGTAAACCATACATCAAACACAGACAGTTAGTCAATACTCCAGTATGAAAAACCAACTAGCATTTTTAAGAAGAGCAATATATTCATAATATGTTTGGCAGTCTGGTTTGCATTGCTTCCTTGATGGCTGCACATTTAACTTTCTAGTCAACAGGGTGCTTCTCACACGGGCAAAGCAACATGTTTGAGGGAAACTGGTCAGTCTTCTGATTTGTGGGTAATATTTTTAAATGAGATTAAAAGGGATGGAGGAATGTGCCTTTGGTGAGTAAAAATCGAGAAGCTATCCTCGTGGTTGCTTTTTATAAGAGAACTCTTTCAACCATATGTTCTGGATCTTTGAGCACAGTCCCTACTTCAAATATTATGTCATTGTCAGGCCATGTGTCTCAATGTTGTGTTTGGAAAATATGGTTGCTTGAAATACCTCTTTCCCTCCCAGGAATGACTCCATGACAGGGTTGTTTTCTCCCATAGAGAGAAGAAGACGATGAAGAAGGAGGAGTATTCAAACAAGATCAAGGCAGTCATCACTTCAATCAAATCATTTCCAAATTTCGGGGGTTAGGGGCCCTTGGGCCAGTGGGAGTGAAGGGTGTTTATGACATATAGCTGCCTATTCCCAGAACTCTTTTATGTACTTTTATTTTATCTTCAAAAAGAAAGGACATATTAAAGGGAAATATCTAAGGAGAAATAATGCTACATAAAGTTTATGTTTTCAGATCTGTTGCCCCGGAAAATGCTTTGATAAAACACACTTAGAGCAATATAGTCAATTTCAAAGAAAAGTTGGGAGATCTACCTCTCCACATTGCAATTTGACTAACACTGAAAGACCATCAATTATGATTATACAAATTCTGATATGGCCTGTTTCCTCCTTCCCGCAGAGAAAAATAGAGAATGCTGGAATAGCACTTTTGCAACACGGAGTTATTTTTCTGATGACTAAATTTTACAGAGGCTGGTTAAATTTCAATGTCACTAATCAGGTAGGGTAACAAGTCAAAAGGGAGAGATTTTTTTTTTTTTTTTTTTAAATAGCGAACAAAATGTGTCCCCCCCAAATAAAATGATACAATTCTTTTTTTTCTTTATCTGGGGAATTTGTGGAATATTATTTATTTAGAACAGACACAAACTTGTGTGGAATTATTTGTAGGCCAAACTTTCAGTGATACTAAAGAAAATAAAAAGGCGCTATCTTAATGTTAGGATATGTCAAAATTAATTGTCGATATTACTATTTCCTGTGTTTGTAGCAGTCCATACATCTGCTGACTGTGGACCTTGATGTGGAGATAGTGTTTATGAGAGCTCTGATATGCACTCTCTTTTGAGACACATTCAATGTGCACAGAATCGGAACTCTCAAATCCCAGTCACACCATGAGTGAGTAAGGAGTGGGACCTCTTTTCTCAGGAACTATGGAAAATTCAACACATGTCACTCAACACAAAAATTCAACACAATTCAACAAATGCTCACATATGAAGCATTTATTCATACATTTGTTCAAATTATCAATCTCCAGGTCAGGATGAAACTCTGTTTTCCTCCCCCTCCGTTGGCCACTTTACCACAGAATGAAATCTCCAGCTAGTACTTTGTGTAAGCAGAATTATAAAAACTGCAAAGGAGAAAATGAATAGCCAGCACTGGCTTTGGGTACAGTTCACAGGGTATACAGATGCCCTGCAAAGCTATTATAATAAGAACGAAGCTGACGAACCTTCGGCTGCGTATGAAGCTAGGTTTAGGAGTCATGAGGGAACTATGTGGTTGGAGAACTCCTGCTGGAGAACAGCAGGGTATCAATAATAAATGCTAACCTTTAAAAAAAGGGGGGGGGATTCTTGTGAACACTGATGAGGGCCCTACATTTTTTCTTCTCTTCAGGTGGTTTCATGGAGGAAAGATTTAAGATGTGAATAGAGGATTGTTTCAATCCTCTATTGGTGGTCATAGACCACCTCTCCAGAGGGCAGCAGCCTCCAGACACAAGAAGGAAATATCACATTAGCCTAACATTTGGTCATCTGCAACTAGTTGAGGATATGCCTCAGACAGCATATAAAATTCTGCTGGTGCAATCTCAGGGATAAAGGGGAAGTTGTGTATCTTTTCTACAATCTACTCCCACACACAATTTGAGTTTGAGCGCAGGGTACACTTAAAACATGGTATAGATTCATGTTATGAAACAAACGTGTCTCTTCCTATTATTGTTTCCTTACTGGTATTCGTGCTGTGTTTCTTCTTATTTTATAGAAGCGTGTCAGTCCTCATACTGGAAAGCTTAGAGACAATATTTCAAACTGGCACCGGGATTATCCTAACTGTACAGGGTATACCAAAACCTCGGCAATCTTTTAATGATAGATACTCCAGGAAATCAACAAAACCAGCATCTATTTCCAGAGCAAAATTTAACATGGGTTTTAGAGGTCATTGGCTAAAAACAAAATGTCAATATGCTGGTTTCGAATCAATGAGGTCTTATTCCCAGCATTCAGGACAGGTATTACTAGTCATCCAGTAAATTTTAGGGTGAAAACCTGATATTATCTGGCATTTTATTCTACTAAAATAAAAAGAAATCTCTTGAAGACTTTACTCAAAGGGAAAGAAATGTAATTTAAAGGAAGGAAAAAGGAGTATTATTATTATTATTATTATCATTATTATTATTATTATTTGCAAATACACTGAATGTAGTAGGTTATACCAGGAAATTATTGGTAAAACCATTCTGTAGGTACTAAAAATCAAGTATTTATAAGTCACCCTTTCAAATACTATATTCTAACTAATGCTTGTGTAAAAAATTCTCTCTTCATATGAAAGTAAGTTCTTGAACCAAAGAGAAACCAGTTTATTATATTCTTCTGGCTTATTCTTTTTTTCTCCTTACCTAATTCACTCCCATTTCTGGACCTCATTTTTCTCTTGTTGCTCTAAAGCTATTCTGCTTTTAATATCTCATAAGACCTGGATCATTTCCTCCCTGGATAGCAAGCTTTTAAAAGACATGGGCTTAACCTGCTACCCAGGTGCATTTTTTTCCTCAACATTTGCCATCTTTCATGGTGACCTGTATTTTATTATTGAACAAAAGCTAGCTATGCGGTACTCTATTACCAACACATTTGCTCCCAAGAGCCTTTAAATAACAGAAACTGCCTGGGAACTATAAATGGAAAGGAACTGGGAAGCTTATAGGCCAAGATAAAGAAGCTTAAGGTTGGCTGTTAATTTTGGCTAATATTAAATCATGACATAGCTCACTCGTAAGGATCACAGTTCAATTATGAACCATAAAAAAGTTTAAAGAAAAGAAGATTTATAAGATATTTTTAAGCACATTAGTGCATATTGTGGAAGTTGTGAGAGTATTTGAGGCCCAAGCAATGATAGACCCGTGCCCCGGTACATAAATTCAAATACAATTGTTCTCAGATTAACACTGATCAAGTGGCAAAGTTGAAACATATCTCTTCTCAAAGGTATATTGCAGTGTTGCTCATATATGTTTTGCTTAAATTAATAATGTGACGGGTAGGTTATTCTGTCACACATCAGTTCTTACAAATTATTTTAAAAATACTTTCCTCTTAACTCAATGACTTTGCTATTCATAAACATGGCTGTTGAAAGCTTAGGGCTGACAACTGATTTGCAGTTTGAATGGCAAATCTTTCTTTACTTCTCTGAATGTAATTGACATATTTTACAAAAGTACTGTAATTTCAAAGACATTATTTTCCCATATGATGGAAACCTTAAACAATTAGTTGTGTCTGTGTGGGTAATTACTTAAATGTTCCAGCAATTAGATGACACTATGTAAGTGGGTGTAGCTAGGAAATATAATGAGCTCATGCCCACTTATGTGTAAAGAGTACTATGATAAAAACTACCAAAAAGATAAATATGAGCCAACTGCAAATTATCTATGTACTTTCCTTGAAGTAAGTGAGTTCCTGCTGCCTTTCCCTTATACTTGCCTGGATTAATTTCTGAAATTCTAAAATTTTAAAGGAACACTTGGGAGAATGGTTTCCTGCACTACTGTGGTCATAATGTGCTCCATATACTTATGTGAGAAAAGAAAGAAGAGAGAAAGAAAGGAAGAGATAGAGAGATAAACAGAAGGAAGGAAAGATGGAAAGAGAGAAGGAAGGAACATAGGAAGGAAGGAAGGAACATAGGAAGGAAGGAAGGAACATAGGAAGGAAGGAAGGAACATAGGAAGGAAGGAAGAAAGGAAGTTGCTAAATGGTTAAAATAAGCTGGCTCCGTGCAAGGTTCTTTGCATTTAGCATTTCATTTAAATTTTCTAATGTAATTTCATAAATGAAAAAGTAAATAACCAAATATTAAGTTATATAGCTGGTAAGTGGCAAAAATCCAGCTTTAAACCTAAAGCTCAGTCAAATTCTAAAGCTGCTTTCAAAAAACCTCAATTTTCTTAATTGTAAAGTGAAGTTGAAATGTTTCTGTCATCATAAAAATCTATAAAAATTAATTCAATTTATGAAGTGTATATAAGGCTTTCCGTATCTTTTAGAAATATTCGTTGTTTAAGGCAGGTGTGAGTCCTTACAGATCACCCCACAGTAAGACCATATCTTTGACAAGCTCTACCCATGTATGAAGAGCTTTAGCTAGTCTTTGTGAAGCCTCCTTCTGTAATAAGAATGGACAGCCACTGCTCATCAGACATTTGAGGCAAGTCACTAATGTTATAGAAACAGAATTAGACAAATACACGAAAGAAAGCAACTTAGATGAAAATGATTCGAAGAATTGAAGAGAAAATTTTAAAATAAAAAAAATAAAAAATAGAAGTCCAAACAACATGAAATTTTAATTTATATTCTTAAATAAGTTAGAAAAGATATAACCCATTTTCTATTTTCTTACTTATTCATTTAATTAATACTTCTTGAATGCTAAGTGACATCCTCATTATTAGGTATGGAAGTAGAATGGTCAACAAAGTTTTTGTCCTTGTGGCATGTGAAAGAGTGAAATATGCCAAAACAAACAGAGAATAAGGAAGGAGTCTAAAAAATTGGAAATGTAATTTCTAAAGTTAAAATAAATAAATGTAAAAACAAGGATAAAATTAAGAATTCTTTGAAATATGAGAAAAGTCATATATGATGATCTAATGCTCATATCATAAAGATCCCAAAAGAAGAAACAGAGAAAAACTGATGGGAGCAACTTATTAACATAATGATAAAGAGAAAACATTGCAGAGCTGAAGAGAATCACAATTCTTCAAGTTGAGTGCCAAGCAGAATACATCTTAAAAATTCTGCCAACAATATACATTATCTTGATTACAAGATCCAAAACAGAGACAAAAAAATCCCAATGATACTAAAAGAAAAAAAAAATCAAGTTAATAAGAGTAAGAATGGAAACTGCAACTCTGTATTCTAGAGGCAATGGAATTTTATGCCCAACTAAACTATTGATCAATTGTGAGGACATACTGAAGATATTTTTAGACAGTCAAGGTCTCGTGTTTTCTAAATGAGTTACTGAACTGTTACATAATAATAAAAGGAATTAAAGCAATAAAGACAAGTCATGGGATTTAGGAGGCAGTGAATACAACTAAAAAAATCAGTGAAAGGAAATCACAAGGTCATAAGGGTGAAGCCTGGAAAGCAACTAATCCAAATTGGTGTAAGATGATGGAAGAATTTTAGAAAATACTCTGGGGAAAAAAAGCAAGGAGTTGCAGACTAGAATACACAGACTGTTTGAGATAATTAAACACTTAATGACATAAAAGCCCAGAAAGCAAGAAAAAAATTAAAACTGGGGGGAAAAATCTGTATCAGAAATTCACAATCAAATAATATATCAAGCTAAAAGTTAGCATGATTATAAGCAGATGATGGATCATAAGCTTTAAAGTTAAGAATATCATTTATGTAACCCATAAGGTATAGCATTTGACCCATGGTTATTTTAAGGCAATCTGGCATATTCTTTGGCCAAAGATTGCATAATATTGACAAGATCAATATAAAGTGTATGCTGATGAATAATTTTTTTCACATTTAGATGCAAAATATGGGGGGTGGGATAGAGGACTCGATTGTGGTTGTGAAACAGCATAAACATACTAATATGACCTTCAAATGTAAAAGCAAGGAGAATCTTTTTTACCATGATGAAGGGGCATTACTCCTTGAGGGTCACAGAAGTCATATTTTAAGAACAGAGAAAGAGGTCTAATACATGAAATTGTAGTAAACAACCTTAAATAATCATAATCTTATGAAAGCTGATTTGTGGTTTTTAACTTTTAGAATCAACTATAAATAAGTTATAAATATCGAAACCAGCGAAATAATATAAAATTTATGCAGAATTTAAAGATTACACTAGCAAAGGCAGAGGAGATGAGAGGGGAGGAGGGCACTAAATTTCTCATGTCAATGGAGGTGGTAAGTCTCAATCTTCTGTTGTTAATAGAACAATAAATAGAGTTTTAATTATATTGGATGTTTCAGAGAAAGCCAATGGAAACAGCCAGACCAGCTACATTTGACTGAGAGTATTTGGAGAGGAAAAGGCCCAGGTAGATGAGGTCTGGTGTAATTGAGTTGAATTTATGCCTATTGTAAAATAAATCTGAGGTAATATCTAAGCTTGATAAATCAAGACACTATAATGTTAAAGATAAGGAAAATATTGATAAAAACAAACTAACCTATACCTCATATAACAATAACATAAGATACGGAGGCAACCACCAGAAGAACCACAAATACAGTGGGTGCCAAAAAAATGTATACACATTTTAAGAAAGGAAAAAAAAATGTATTAATATTACACTGATGATAACTACTTTAAGGCCCTCTTGTAATTGCAGAAGTCAAATGTGACTTGTATTCATCTTTTGTTATTGGTATATATTGAATATTATAATTTTAGTACAGTTTATTCCTTTATTAAAATGTGTATACTTTTTTTGGCACCCCTTGTAGAAATACTTCCAAATGGTGCCCCATAAGGGGAAAAACTGGGATGAGGCAGGAAAGCACTATTTTTCATCATAACTTCTGCAGGCATTCTATTTAATCTTTAAACAGGTGGGATTTTTTTTAATAATATACTGATAGAAGTAATCCAGCATTGTTATCAATTTCTACTGATAGCATCCAGTATAGTTTCATCCATATTAAGATGAAAGAAGCTACTTTCTAAACATATAACCCTCTCTAAGACTATCATTTAATATAAGGAAATACTAGTTGCTCCCCAAAACAAACAAACAAACAGACAGACAGACAGACAGACAATTGTTATCTTTTCTAAAAATTGCATTGCCAAGTGTTTTCTGTTCTTGAATGTCAGTGCTGTTATTTGAAAGATTACATCAAGTAGTTTGGCTGATGCGACAGAGATGTTGCTTCAGTTCCAAAAACAAGTAGAGAATATGTACAAACACACCTACCACCCTACAATGGACCTTCTCACTTGTAATTTACATATTAAACTGATTAGAGTTTTGTTTCCAATGAGACGCTCGATGCGGTTGACTCATATGTTTCAAAAGTCCTAGCCAGTCCCTCCTTGGCAAATGTGGAAGTAGTTGGAGAAATTGAAGGCTTTTCAGAAACTACACCTACAATGATTGCTATACTAACCTAAGCTATTATGATTCCTATTGGGTGATCATTCAGAATTATCTGCTGGCTCTTTTCTGTCATCAGAATGTACCCTTCTGATTGATCATATTAAAGAAATTCTAAAATGCAGCCCCATCAAGTGAATGTTTCCAGATCTAGATTTGAGCCGATGAACTCACATATTGGCCAGGTCTCCGTGAGCCCAAAAAATAGTTTTAATGAAAGGGTTTGTTACTGAATTTAGCCTGTGTGATATCGAGACAATTCTCTTTTCACACGAAGTACTTTGTGGATATTGCTGGGTTGGGCATAATAAAGTCAATAAAATAAAGCACAGCCCTCTTGCCCCACAGTGAGTGCACAATAAAGGCTGGCTGAAGGCAAAGCTCAGGCTCAATGAAGGCTGGCTGAAGGCAAAGTCCAAAGCTCAATTGGTTGGTAATATTACAGGAAGACTAAACACTGAGAAGTGGCTGGAGCCCTGCAAAGCCCCTCCCAGGTATCAGGAAGCACACTTGTAGGAACCAAACTACCATGCACACCTTTGCCAAACCTTGGTAATGGAGGCTCTTATTCCAGATCTGAATGATTAGGCAGTTTAAGAATTTGATACATAGTCTTTGGGCATGTGCATTGCAGAACAATTTAAAAGGCCATTATCCCTCTTTCTAAATAATTTTCCTTGAAAGAGTTAAGTCATTTTACTTGGAGAAATTGACCATGTAACCATTAATCATTAATTTACTTTATACAATTTTTGTGTAGCCTATCAAAAAAATCCTGATTTCATTACTTTTTCTAAGTCTTTGCCTTAAATATGCTAAGAAAATAGACTTAAAGTACTAAATTTTACTAGGCCTGTATTCTTAAAAAGTTGGTTTAATGTGTTTTACTCATAAAACAGATCAGTAAAAGCCTTAAAAATTCACAGTTAAAACTGAAACAAGCCCAAGAAGCAACTATATTTGCATGACTTGATCTGTATTTGGAAGAAAATTCCACCGAAGACAACAATGGCAGCTTATCAAATCAGAATTTCACATAGATTCTCCATAGTCCTACCAATGAATACTGACTCATTGGTCAGCTATGGTGACAATTTGATGGAGCTCTAAGATAGGAAATGTATACAGAGGAGCGTGTTCAGTGGTTCCATTATAGGAATAGGAACACTACATTAGGCATCCAGTTCCTCTGCTGCTTTCTGAGACCAACTCTAGAGCACTCTAGTTATTAATTCTGTAGCATTTTGATTGGCGGCAGATCCTGCCACTGAATTAAAAACCTTTTCATTTTGCCAGCATCATGAAAAATTTGGACTTTATCTCAGATTGGGACTGTTTGAGCTATTAATCTGGTTTTATATTTTTTTTCAAGATGGCAGGTAACCTGCGACTGGATCCTATCTAAGCAAGTGATAATCTGTGGGATGAATTCTAAGATAGAGTTGAACGTACTATGTTATTATATGTAATTGAATCGATAGAGGTTCAAATACTATCTGTGGCACTGAAAAGAATGTTTTCTGAGAGTAAAAGTTTGAGATAAGCTGTATTTGGAGTAGCTGCTAGATCTACCCCCAAATGCCTACATTGTCAGAATTTTCCACTCTATTCGTGATACGTATGCTCATGCTTCATAAAATTTCACCTTCCACAATTGGTTCAAAATGCAGGATGAGTTTTGTATGTTCACCTGTATCAAAATGGACTGAAGTTGATAGGGTCAAACAGTCATTGTAAATTTTTTAAGTAATTCACATATTAAGTACTACTGAAAATATTAAAATCAGCTTTGCCCTGTTCCTGAGACATTTCTCAGGAACATATATCATTCATGATCATATGATCTCAGGATCATATATCATTATATGATCTCAGGATCATATATCATTACATTACCTTTTGATTTCTGTAAGACTCAGTATTCCAACTTTGTTCTCAGAGTTTACTTTAGAAATGTATTTTAGCCCATTTTCAAAATTTTTCTTATATTTAATTCTGAAAATATACTCATCAGTTACAAAATGTGAAAAACAGGGAGAATATGGATTTGATGCATGTTTTCTTGGTTAGGAAAATAATACATTTTGCCTGTGTGATCTATAAGGTGATTTTCAGTTACAGAAATCTACTATATCACTGGTTCCAGCTATCCATCCATCCTTTCATCTATCTGGCAGACTAACAGTAACGACAAAAGTACAAATAATAATAATATTAATAACAGTGGACATTTATTGAATATTTATGTTCCAGAAACCCTGTTCAATGCTTTACATGAATTATCTCATGCATTTCTCTCAGCGGCCTCTCAGTGGTACGTATAAGTATTCCCATTTAACAGATGTGCTATCTGAGGCTCAGAGAGATCATAACTCATCCAATGTCATTATGAGTGAGTGGTAGAACCAAGGTCCAAATTCCAATTAGTCTAATGCCAGAGTCTGTGTTTTTCTATTCTGGTGGCTAGGTTGCTCTAGGATATTTTATCATTTACTTTAGATATATTTGCAAAAGTACATCTTTATTTCACATTAAATTGAGCTCTCAATCCTCCTGCTCTTAAACCCCTAAGTTTTCATGACACTAGTTTGTCTACAAGTTTCTTCCTAGCACTTCTTCCTAGCACTTACTTCATGACTAGGGTGATCCAACAACTTACTAACCAAACCAGGACATTTCTGAGAGTGAAAAGGACTGCTGTTATGAAGTATGCAGGGACAATAGATATAAAGCGAATTGTCCAGACACATGGAGATATGAGGGCATTCTGATGGGCCTCTAGGATATCCCTTCTCTGCTCCTGGTACAGAGCCCTGATACTCTCCGGGAAAAACCAGATATTGTTTTGCAATAATCCTCTGATGCAACCTTGATTTCCTCAGTAGTAGTTTTCTGGAGTACTATTTTTTTCTCTCTTATGAAGAACACTTAATAAGCAGCCTAAAAAGAATAAAATATTCTAATATTCATTTAGAGCTGAATAGCTATAGACACAGAAGCACATTCATTTATAATGGTTACAGTAAATGCATAAAAAGTCCTGTACCTTTAATAAGTCCTTTTTCTTGCAGAGTTTTCAGGGAAGGTCTTCGGGTAATAAACTTCTTTAGTCTGCTTCTAACCCGGTTTTTGTCGCTTGTATCGGAAGCACTATGATGCAGTCTGAACACTGGAGATTAAAAAAAAGTCAGAGGCTTTCAGTAAATTTCTCCTTTATGATTATTACTTTATGCTAATCTGAATAGAAAACAGTTGTTATGGAACTACAACCTGAATTAATAGTATAGGCCCTTCTGCTTAGACAGGGCATATGAGTAAAAATTTGCCCATATGAAAATATTAGCTCTACTGCAACATGAATGTGCAATGAGAACGTGGTTAGCTCCATATAGTCACAATTTACTTTCACTTTTATTCCCTCATATTTAACATAGCAACCTTTCTCTGGGCAAGTGCACCTATCTGTATCTATACACAAAATTATGGTCAAAGAAAAACTCATAAACTAAGACGAAAAACACTTTAGAATTGTTCATTTCAATTAATTATCACTATATTCTGCCTGTAGGTAATTCAGGCATTTTCAAAGGGCCTGCTTGCCCAAATAATTTTGTCAATCTTATTTTTGATCTTAAACCAAAGTGATTTTTTTCGGAAGCAAACAATTCTTATTATTATTATTGATGTGAAATTACCATCAATAATGTTCTAGGGGACATTCTGAAACACACATTTGTCTCAGACTTTTTCTGTGTTCATCAGTCCCCTATCCTCAGCTTCCTACTCTCGTCTTTATCTTCAAAACTAGGTATGTGACAGATTCATTCCTGAACAAATATTTGCTAAATGTCTACAGATAATCAGACTTCATGCTAAAGGCTATGAATTCAATAATGAACATAACACTTAAGGTCTGGACCTTCATTAGCATAGAGTCAAAATACATTCAAGGTATCTTATTATGAGTGACTGATAGGAATCTATTTTCTCTGGAAGATACAAATCTTAACTGGGCCCTCCATTGTCTTATCACAATTATTAAGATAACGTGAGGATTTGGGGGTACTTTATAAGGTACACAAAACCTCTTTTCCTCTCAAATTATACCTTAGAATAAGCCAATAGTTCAATTGGGTTAATAATGATATATCTAAAATGCACTGATATCTTACTATGTGCTTGGTACTCTCCTAAATAGCTAACATGTTTTAACTTCATTCTACTGCAATGTAAACTACATGTGGGTAGGGATTTTTACCTACTTTTGTAAATGTTTTTCACTAATGTGGCCCTAATATAACATCTCACATATTGTTTAGCATACAAAAATTCAGTCAATATTTGTTGAAACAAGTCTCACAATGACTTTTTGAGGTATATAACATAATTCTACCTATTTTAGAAATGAAGAAGCTGAAGCAAAGAGGAGAAGTAACTTGTCCAAGGTCAAGTCCAGATTTAAGGCCAGCTTCACAGAATTTTCTCTGGTATTCTAATTTATTGGAGTATTGGTGAAATAATGGAAGGGGAAGGGAAATAAAATATCAGGAGCTCAGGTACACATTTAAAGTGGAAATATTTCAATCAACTAAATTTTTTAAGTAGCTGTTGGGTGTGAACATTTTTGCTAAGTTCTAGTTGTAGGGAAGCTAGACTTGAGCCATCCTATGCCCTCCTGAGGAACTCAGGAGCAAAAAGAGAAAGAGAGATTTAGGAAAGAGCTGCAGCTGGAAAAAAAAAATAAATTGCCTGAAATTAGAGGATTTGAAGTCAAATGTTCCTAGTGGGGTCTCCAAGGAACCCTCAAAAATGCCTAAGGGAAACTGCTTTAAAAAGTCTGCCTGGCTCAGAGTGTGAGAAGCCTTCTGACAACTGGTCAAATAAGGACATTTTTGCATCTTCTTTCTCCTGGCTTTGACCACAAAGATGTTGAAAACTTGTGTTAGCAAGACGGGGAATTGGGTTGAAGCGTAAGACTAAGAAAAGAAAGAAGAAAACATCCTGCCTTCCTCCTACTTAGGTGAAGGGTGGAATTTTAATTTTAAATTAATTTCAAAGTTTTGGTTATCACATGGGATTATACTCTATTAAATAATGAATGAAGACAATATATGCCACTTAAAAGGACGATAATATTTTATATTACCTCAGAGCAGAGTTGTCAACCTTGGCACTATTGGCATTTGAGGTCAGACAGTTATTTTAAGTATGCATGTATATATGTATGTATGCATAGGGATGTCCTTTGCAGGAGGAGCAGGGTATTGAGGCGCCTCTCTAGCCTCTACCCATAATATGAAAGCAGCACCTCCTCTTTAGCTGTGACAATGAAAAATGTCTCCGGCCACTGCCAAATATCTCCTGGGGGGATAGAGGGGACAAACTGCTCCCTGTTGAGAATCAATGCCTTGAACTGAAGGGAAAAGTTACGGGACCTGCTTAAGTTCTCATTTATTGGTGGTGGAAAGTCTACTCACACACTGAGAAAATGTAAAGGAACTGAAAAGTAAAAAAATTTAAATAAGTAAAATTATTTAAATAACCTATCTCTCCATAAATATATATCATGTATATGCTACATCATACACACACACACACACACACACACACACACACACACACACATATCAGATATATACATATCTGATCTATCATCTATTTGCTATCTAGTTTTTAAATGGATTGGTTATAAAAGTACAACCACTGTCATGTAAGGTGGGTCAATAGATCTTGAAAAGGTTGGGAATCACTTCTGTAGATAAGAGCTTCCCAACTATTGTGCCTGACAGACGGATTATACAGGGTGACCGTTATGGATGCTGTAGGGGTTCAGAATGAGCCACCCCAAGATGTGCCTCACGAGCATGTGGATTATTTTCAGCTAAAGGCAACCTAAACCCTGTGGGTTCAAAGGAGACTTCTGCTCCTCCCTTAAATATCAAGAAGAATTGAAATCAGGAGACCAGCCCACGATAAGAATCACCACGATCAATGATGTCTGACCTGCCAACATGGCAGGGAAAACTACTAATTCCTGAACATGTGCTCTCCCAGCAATGACCTGCTGAAACCCCAAGGTGCATCACCTCATCCTTAGCTCAGAACGTCTTATGTACCTATGTTCCCTCTCTGTCTCTGAAGCTCTCATGTATGTGGGGTTCCCACACATAGGTATATAATTAAATTCGGTCATTTCCATTTGCTAATCTGTCTCATGTCTGTTTGATTATTAGACCAGTCAAAAGACCCTTGAGGTTAGAGGAAAGTTTCTTCCTCTTCACAATACCTTCAGTACTCAGGGTAACTGAGCAGGACCACAGCAGTCTGAGCCCCTGGGGCAGTTGCTGCTGGCTATGAATAGTTTTACCTGTTCACTCCAGTGGGCTTTACAAATACTATCACTTTCTATGTGTACCTGAACTTCAGATGGTTTGAGAATCACTGTTTTAGTCCGAGGTATCCAATACGGTAGCCACTCCAGGCCACTGAGTACTTGAAATGCAGCTTGGGCCGTAGGTTGAAATAATAATGTTTTAGGTACTTTTTGTTGTTGTTGTTAAATAAAATATAGTACTAAATATAATATGTGATTAAAACTTATTTCTTGTTACTTCTTCAAATGTGGCTACTAGAAGACCTTAAACTATACATGTGACTCACATTATATTTTTGGATAGTGCTGTTAGACGATAAACAAATAGATATACACTGACCACCTGCTACATACAGGGCAGTGCTAGATTTAACGGTCGTGGATAAAACTGCGTATGTCTTGTGTAATTATAATACAGCAGGATTGGATTAAGAGCATAAACTACAAGAGACTGAGGTATCATAGAGGAGGAATTGCCCTCACATCACTTGGGAGATGTTCCATTAAGAACAATTGGTTTTTCAGGACCATGACTGTCAGTGATTAACTGATTCAAAATTGTATGACTGGAAGAGTCATTCTGAGAATCTAAATACACTGTGCTTGCATGATGTCCTGTCAGTTTCCATGTGGGTCCAGTCATTGCCATAACCACCAGTTGTATGGGATCTACTTCAACTGATAACTGTATTAAAGCCCCATGGGTCCGATTCCTAGTACTGGAGGATGAAGGAACACTTACATCTTTTAGAAAACATTTGTCTCAGAGTAATTTTGGTCTCAAGTCTGCCTTTGAAATGATGTGGAATAATCAATCTACATTTTCACAGGTTACCAGAGGTATTATTTTCTATTTCAGTCTCACCTCAAATTCTTTTCATTTTTCCATGACAGAATGCCAAGAAATATAAGGCCAAAGGAGGTACTTTTTTTTCTGTCATTTTGGAAGTAGTAAAAATGGTGTCATTAGGAAGTACTTTGCAAATTAAAACACATACACACAGTATAAATGCGAGATTAGGAAAATAATTATATAGTGAGTTATGTCCTTTTGGAACCCCTTAGGGACTCTGGTGATAGTATTCTTAATTAGAGAGATATATATGTATAGTATATTGTTTTCAATACCACCATCTGGCTCCACATATGAGAAATGTGTGTAAGGTGTATTGGTTTTTCAAAGAAAATGAAAATATATTTTTAAATGCTTTATCTTGTTTCCTTCTCATACACACAGAGAAACTGGCAGAGACTTGATAATATTACACCGTTTTTATCATAGCCAAACCCTCCAAAGTTGCCTCTAATGATGACTTTCTTGAAGACAGACTAGAGCGTCAACTTACATTTCCTAATGCCATAAAATCATTGTCCTCAGATGACAAGTCAAATTACAAGGTTTCTGCCATCATTCATTGTGCTCATTTTGTTCTAAGACGAGTGAGGCAGAAGTTAAAGTCAATAGATGACTATAATATATGGCACACTTTTTATTAACCAAATAACTTGGAAGCACTAGAAATACAAATTGAAAATGTAAAAAGCGTATGGGTATAAAGCGAAGCCCAACACTGGGTCCCTGAGAACAGCACTAAAAGTATTTGAATATGGTAGTTTCATCTGATTTTAACAGCCAAACTTATAAAACAGTTTACACTTTTCTGTTGTCAAGGGAGAAAAACTTGCCAAATGGTTCGTTTTAAGTAAATACAACATAACCAATTAAGGAAAGCAAAATTTAAACACATGCCTATGATAATCAGGACATAGTTTGTTTCTGATTTCACTACTGATTTGAACAGAATAGTGTTCCTGCCATTTTCCCACAGCACCCAAGTGACCCCACACATACTTTTAGAAACTTGTAATCACACAGTGCAAATAAAAGGACACTTTACTGGAAAATACACAGTGTGGTACGATAATCCATCATTTATGAAAAATAGAATTCAGCCTTTTCTTTTTCCTCAGAGATTCAACTACTTTTTGAGGGTAAAGCTTACTGCAATTTAAAGATTTATGTTAAGCCAATGAGCAGTTTTTTTTTCGTTCCCATTTAAACTTTTTTATTCAAAACTGAAAAAAGACTAAAGAGATACGGGCTTAAATTCCAAAACATTTAATCTGATTTGCAGCAGAATCACTCTTAATTTTACATGTTTTCACCTCCCCAAAAAGGAAAAATTAACCTGAATTGGATTAACTTTCCAGGTATTCTAGAATTTACTTTTCTTTATGCTTTCCTCTTCCCCTCCCCCAATCGATGGGTGATCTTTTCTTTCAAGTGCAAACAATTAGAATATTTTTCAAAGCCTAAGAATTTTGAATAACAATGTGCACTTTAAGTCTCAATACACACAGGCCAAAGGCATTATCCTTAAGCACCGGTTGAAAGATTTAATTGGTGTTAAAGCTGCACACACCAGAGAATAGTTAGAATCTTGGGTTTTTTAGGATAATCTTCAATAAATATCATTACATATGAGAAAAGACATTAGCCCAACACAAGTTTTATACCTGACACAGACATCATGATGTTAAGTCCACCTATAGAGGTAAGAATGTTTATTGTGGTGGGTGCCCATTGTATATTTATTTTCCAACTTCAGTAATGGGAGCGGGAAGAAACACAATTTGGATTACGAACATCCACTACCATTCTGTTAAAGGATGGGAACCACAAAAGAAAACCCTCAAATCTTCCAGAATCCAACGGTTTGGATAATATGATCCAGAATTGTGCATTTGCCAGAATTTTTCTTGCTGTGGACCTTATGTTGAAATATCCCTGTTTCCTGCCAAACTGCTGTTCTCGCGGTATTCCCTTGTTACATGTTGTTGTTGTTATTATTATTATTTTAATTTGGAAGTGCTGGGAGAGCTAATGTTTCAGAAATGTTGCTAAAGGAAAGTAGAGAAATGCTTACACAAACGACTTTCTAGGCGACGTGTCAGTTTTTTGGTGAGGTTTTACCTAGGGGTCAACATTAGGTGTAGACAGACAGTTTTCTTAGCAGCAGCTAAGAGCTCCCCGTATTTCAAGTCTAGGAGGATGTTTAGGGTAAAGCTGGCTATAGTTGTTTAGTGCAATCATCTTACCACACTGCAGTGTCCGGAGAGGGAGATCCAAAAAGAAATGACGAAATAAGGTTATATCAGGTTCCTAATCCCAGAGATTCCCAAACACTTCTCAAACCATCACATGGATTACATAACAAAGCACTGAGTTGTCTCCACTCATATTTTCCAAACGACCTTCTTGTATTCCGAATTACCCTGTTGTACCATTTTCTAAATTAGTGAAATAAGAGCACCATACCCAAAATTGATTGAAAAGAGAAAGAACGTTTATTAAATTTCTTTTCAGCCGCCTGCCCGATTCCTTTCCAGGGCATACACGCTTGTGCTAATTCATGAGGCTGTAATAAATACTGCTCTGCCCTCTCCAGCATGTGGTTTTAGAGCTTGCAAAACTTTGCACATAACTCCCTGTGTCACAGTGGGCAGAAAGGGTAAGTTTGGGCTTAATGTACTGTTGGCCATTTAATACCTCTTTTTTTTTTCACATGCTCATTGTAAATAGAAGTCATAATTTCAACCCCCAACTTGCCGCCTGAGAAACTAAGTTATTGAAACTTTAAGTGACATAACTTGAAACATAAATCACAATTAAATCTGGAAATAATTGGAAGAGGGAATGCAGGGCATTTTAACAGCAGTGCTTTGTTTTAACCACTTAATTCCCACTTAGACATTGCAGAAATACAAAATAAATGATCAGTTTCAAACAGAAGGGTATGCAGACATCATCTACCCAATGATTCATATTTATGCTACCTACCCATTTAAAGAGAAGTGAGAGTTCATACAATGAAAAATGTTTACATTTAGACTAAGTTATCTTTAAATAGTAAAATCTAACCACATTTTTACATTTACAGTGTCAATAAAGAGCTGGCAGTTTATTGTCATGTCCCTGTCATTCAGCCATATGGACATTCCATGATTGCTTTTCTAAGTAATATGTGGATCCCTGTGTTCTACCTCTAATGTATTCATCTATGATGTAAATTCTCCATTGTCTTTTCATAAACAGGCTTAATAATTTTATTTTGCTGATATATTTTAGTGTGTGTTTATATCGATAATGTATTTTTACAGGATGAGTTAGTGTTGTGTTTACTCTCTTTAGAGCATGTAACATAGCTCTGAGTTAGTTAATGAATAACTTCCACGAAGGTTATAATGATGACAATGACGATGATGATTATGACAATTTCAGTACTGTAGTGCAAATATTGAGTGATATCACAAATGTAATTTTCCTTCAATTGTAAGTCTGTTTTCTCTTTGTGAGCCTGAGTTGAAAAAGATCTTTACATCAAAGTTATGAAAATACCATGTATTTTTAAAAAAGAAAGAAAAAGAGAAAAATAAACCTAAATAGCAAAAATCTATGGTGCCTACAGAGATATATGATGACATTTTTTCCTGAAACAGAATCAGATACAGCACAAGATGTGGAGTAAAGATTCAGATCATCAAGATATCTTCTATTGACTAGATAGTTTATCTTGGCTCCTTATGACTTGATATGGTGTCAGTAAGAATTTGTCACTTGAGAGCTGTTCAAAATTTTGATAAATTTGCTAATAAAGTCAGTGGTTCCTGAGCTAAGGCAGTAGCTTATTTTGAAAGTGAAATTACTAAAAACAGAAAAAAAATAACATAGCATATCAATCCAGACAAAGGGCACCATGTAATAGAAATATGTTTTCCATGAGGAAAGGTTGTATATTAAACACAGGAATGGGTTCTCTCCTGGTGATAGAAAACAGGCCACAGCCAAATTAAATGAGAAGAGCTGCTCTTACAGATCAATGTGAGTAGCAGTCCAAGACAAAAAAACGAAAAGAAAATAGTAGAGTTGTAGGCATGGCAATTCCACCATAGAGGTAAGAACATGGCAAGATTCTTGGAAATTAACATCTAGATTTCAGTGAAAAAAGAAAAAAGTTAAGTTGGAGAATAAAATCATATTAATCTTTAAGAGTATCAGACAATTTCAATGCTGATTTTACATTCCAAGTCAGATACTACGTGTAGCAGTGTTTGAATTTGGTGGGTGGTATTTAAATCTTCTCTCCATGTAGACATAAGTAGAGAGAGCCACCACTACATTTTTGTGTGTGTGGATTTGCTTGTACCTGTGTGAAAATGTGTGTACAGATACGAATTTTAAGTGTGTATGGAGGGGAGTACTATATGACAGCTTTGAAGCTTTTTTCTTTAATTTCTAAACTCCTGGCCCTATGTGTAATCAAGAATATGCTAAAATGTATCCCTAATTTTCAAACATAAAATTTGAACCATGTCAGAAAAATATATAGTACAAGCATAGTTTGAGAAATGTCTTAGGCCAGATAATTGATATTTCAGAGGAAGTGGTGGAGTAAAGTGTTGATTTAGATTGTACAATCTACATATTGTAATTATATATATATATATATATATATATATATATATATATATATATATATATATATATAATATGTGTGTGTGTTTGTGTAGTTTGCTTCTTGTAAAGCAGTCTCAATTTTCACTTTGACTAGCCAATCTGATCATCTTGACATCACATATATTATTAATAATGACTAATGATTTTAGAGTACTTGTGATGTGACAAGGAACTATACTAAGACTGTTACATCTCATTTAATCTACATAATCATTAAATGTGGTAAATTCTCTTATTGCTGTCCATTCTACAGATTAGGAATCTGAGGTTCAGAGAGGTTAAGCCATGTAGTAACTAAGTGGCAGAACCAGACATCAAATGTAGGGCTGTCTGATTCTGAGCCCATGAGAACTCCTAACCTGACCCACTGCCCTCCGCTGTTTGGCAATGTGTCAAAATCCTAAGGACATAGAGAGATGGCAATAGCCTCCCACTGTAGGCAAGTACTTCCAACCGAAGGTCTTAAATCATCTGTTTTACCTGAACAGCAACTGAAATAACTCTAGGTGGTGTCTATCACTGTAGACTTAAAAGGGAAAATGAGTTGCATTAGGTGAGATTAGTGGTTCAGGACAGCAACAGAATTGATGGCTGAATACTCTCTGGATTGCCAGTCAGAAAAGCTGAAGATGCATCTGAGTCTCACGGAGCCGTAACTGCCACGAACACAAATTGAGCTCTTCTGCTACTGGGCAGAAGGCAAATATGAGAATCACTCACCGTGTTCCAGGTGGCTGTATGTAGCAAGACAAGTGTGAATATAGAGTAGAGATGTAGCGTGAGGACTGGGGCTCCCTTTTAAACAACACTGGCTTTTGACCTACCCAGATTTCTCAGTTTCTTAGTCTTCTTCTTGACTCCTGGCATCATATAATCTTTTTCAAAGACAGACAGATGCACATTTGCCCACAATAGTATAAGCACATACATTCACGTCTACAAACTCTTTAGCTCTTCTCTCAGCTAACCCAGGAAGTCTTATTCATCTCTGTGTCCAACCACAGAGTCTGCTTCTTTTATTTCTGGTTGCTTCATTAGGAGTGAGAGTTCAAGATCAGCATTTAGGGGGAAAGTCGATAAGAATCCCTAATATATGGACTCCTTCCAACAACTAATGCAGTTCCTTCAAAAAATGTGCATTTTTTTCTCACACATTCCATCTCTCTTTTGAATACTACAGGTTTTGGATTTTGAATTGCAAGTCTGTCACTTATCAGTGGTGCGATCTTATTCAAGCAATATAAATTCTTTATGCCTCTATTTTCTAATCTGTTATAGTGGGCTGACAGCATACAGACCAAGAATTGTTGTGTAAATTAAATGCCTGACATATGCAAAACACCCACACAAAACCTAGTGACTAATAAGCTTTCGATAAAAGCTAACAGTTATTATGAATTGTGAGGGTATAATAGATGCCCTGTATCACAGTCATGATTGTAATAATCAGTAAGTAAACAGAGTAGGTGGTATGAAAAGTGCTTTCCTCACTCTCCATCCTAGCGCCTCTCGTTTTTTCAACATTTACTGGGGATTTACTATGTATCTGGTGTTGTTAGATTATTCCCTTGTCTGTTGCATAAACTAACTATATATTCACTTATATAAAATTAAATAATATTAACATATATTAAAATTTTAATTGACTGCTATTTGGTTCTCAGTAAAAAAAGTACTTTATACAACCCCAAGAGTTTATCTGTGATTAATTTCTGCCAGGTAGAGTGTATTTCAAGACTTTGAACATGTGTTGAAATCATTGGGTTTTGAAGAACTATCCATTAAAGACTTTCTGAACTGTGACAATGGATATTGACAGTGCTTGTCAGACTAAACCACTATTGATTGGTTCACATCATGTGTATAGCAAAAGCAATTTCTTTCAAGTGCTTCTTCCTAACTGAAATACATTATTGCAGCCTTCCTCTCTGTTTATTATAACACCCAAACTCATTGCATGTAACACATCTAGCAAAAAGGTTTCACAATGAAGGAAGCAGCAAACTGCAACACAGAGAAGTGAGGGCACTTAGCAATCCAAATACTCTTGTACTGTAAGTCACTATTCCTTTGCAAAATATCGATCCCTTTCAGAGTCTTGCTTTTATTTTACCATCCACTTGATTATGGAAAGATCATGGACTAAGAGAGCTTTGCTATTGTTTAATGATCCTGCAATGCTCCTGGTTTCCATCCCTCAATGAAACTATTTTAAGTACTGTGTGTATGTTTAAGCGGCGGGACAGAAAGTGTTTATGCTGGGTCACTGCTCCCCTGCCCACAAACATACACAGACACACACACACACTCTCACACCCACACACACACACACACACACACACACACACGCTTGTGACTTTTTCCAAACTTTATAATGTTTTCTCCAGTGAGTGACTCAGGCCAACTTTGGCCATATACACTACATATTGTACAGTTTTGTTATTAATTGGAATTTGCATTGTGTGTCTTTCTTCTCAAGAGGATACATTTCTTATGGAGAAAATACTTTTACATAACAAAAGCAGTTCTCCTAATACCCCGAGTAGGAAGAATTCCAGATTAATTTTTTAAAAAATAGTATTATTAAACAAAACCTAAAAACATACCTTCCACAAGCGCTGACTGATTGTAGCTCATGCTTTCTGCAGTGTACTAGGAGCATGCCAGAGCCCAAAGAAAGTTCAGTCCTAGTCCTGTGAAGTTTCAGAACCTCACAGTTTACTGTACGCTAATAGCTGGGGACAGCAGGGCATTTCTAAATTCTGAGGATAATTCTCAGGGTATCCCTACAATTGCTACCCCTTTAAAAATGATCTTTATAGCTTAGGTGAGTCACTGTGATAATAAAACAGGAGAGACTAGTTAACTCTACAAATGCTTTAATTAAATCTGGTATGGCGGTGCCACCTTCTTTCCCATTCTAGGCATGCCTAGAAACTTAAAGAAAAAAATTGCTTTGAAGGCTGGCAAATGCTACACAAGCAAAATGTATCATTCTTCAAAGCCGCGTCTTACATGACAGTTCCAAGTTTACTTGAAAGTTCTAGACTAGGATTTCTCCCCAGATAAGGATTCCTTTGAGTCTTGCCTCCTGCTTCACACTATGGCTCAGGAGAATGGCTGCACCCAGCACCCTGGGTTGTTCTTTTCCTCTGGCTTTGCCCTTGGGCCGTGGCCTTCTCACCCCTACATTCTCTAGCTCTGAGACAGCTTCTGGCCTGGAGCCCATTCTCTTGGCACTCCCCATAGGGGTCACTCTGTCCAGAAGAACAGTTGGTTGTCAGAGTAGCAGCCTCTCATGCTTTTTTCAGGACATTGGAGATCGGGAAATGTCAGGCCAGAGACAGTTAGCCTCTCACAAAATAGTTTTATTGGGACAGAACCCTCTATTAGAGGCCTCATTTTGACATAAGCTTCAAGATGTTTGCTCCAAAATGTGCGTGCACAACACTGAGATCCTCCTCCCACAGGAAATGTATTGAAAATGCAAAGGGTGTGCTGAGCAGATCTGAGGACACAGGATGTAGTCTATGCTAAGTTATCAGGAATAGTGGAGCGGTTTGTCCTCACAAATGCTGATAGACAGCTGCAGTTTGCAGCTGGCAGTGAGCTTATGCTCCCTAAACAAAGATTTAGCTGGAGCCCCCATGAATACTTGGCTCCATCGCAATAATCATAATTCATAACATACATTTCTAAAGAAGGGGAAAAAACTAGGAAAAGACGCAGAAAGATCCATATTATTCTGATACTTAATGTGGTCAGGATATAGGCTGTTTCATTTGTTGTCCATTTTGAATCTATCTGGGGTCCTTTATTGAGATGGTCGTTGCCATATTTATGACAAATGAAACTGCTTCCTGCTTTCCAGCCACACCTTCAGATTAACTCTTCCTTCCATTAAAAAATAGTGATGGGAGATTTACTTTCTGCCAAAAAACAATTATTATCCCACATATCGTATTTCTTTTCATAAATGACTTAATTATAATCAAATTGCCAAGCTTTTTCTCATTTTTGACCATCAGATAACCCCATTCTTGGGCACAGTTCATGTTGGAGTCACAGAAACATGAAATATTAATATTTAATCTAGCATGAACTTGAGGGAACACAGAATAAATTTTCCTTACTTTTGAGATGAGGAAAAAGATACCCAAATTGTTTAAGTCACTTGCCTATGGCCACATATTAAGAAGCAGCATCAAAATTCAACCCAAATTTCTCAACTACCATTTCCAGGTATTTCTCAGCACAGCCTATGTGTCTCTAATCCCAGATTTATTTTCACTAGGAAAACTGTACCTAAATCCAGAAGAATGTTCCAGAGGAGCCAGTTCTGCTGCTCTAGGCATGTACTACTGGCCCAATTCTTCTAGTAACCAGGAATTTTACATTGATTCTAAATGCAGTCATTGCCATCAATTAATTCTGTTTTATTCTAAATATCTAGAATCAGAGAATTGTGAATTGAATATGGAAATATATTTAAATTTACATGCATAATTATCTATACTAATATAAAAAAATACATGCCCCAAGGCGGGAAATTACAGTAGCTTTCCTTTTGACATGTAGCAATGCTAAGTGTTTTGCTATTACCGTTTTCTTCAGCTTTTGGTAACTTGAAATCTGTAATAGATTATTATTATTTGGGATTTTGAGCATTCCTTTTCCCTGGGGGGAGAGGGTCCTATTGCCAATTGTCAAGACACTCCCCCAGACACAGATGTCATTGCTGGATATCCTTTCCATGTGTGTTGTCCTAAACTAGAAGAGAATAGAGAGAATTGAGCTACAAAGGGGAAAATTAATTTCGCTAAGTTTCAACCTCTCTGAAATTTAAACTTTTGGAATATTGAACAGGCAGAGATCTTGGTTTTCTTCAAGCTTGTTTACTCTTGGCAAAATAGAACTTCTGGTCTTAGGAGAAAAAAAAAATGTCTTTGGGTTTTTAAGGTCTCTGAAATCTTCTTGAGACATTAAGTACCTCTTACATAAAATAGCAGAGTGATGATTTAAGACCGGAGGAACTGGAAATGCACAGATTAAGTGACCTTTAAAATACACATAGGTTTAAAATTGAAAGGAAAATGCACTTAGCAAAAAAGCATTTGGGATTTAGTTCTAAAATATGGTTGGAAATATTAAGCAAGCTCAAAATGAGGCGATGGACACACATCCTCATTTTGACTTAAAGATCTACTTTAAATAACACAACAGATGTAGTCATCAGCATCTATTCCAACAGGGATGTTCGGAATGGTGAGAAAGACACGGTAAAACTTGGGCAATAATGACTGCTCTCATTGTTATCCCTTAATCCTCCAAACTATCAAAGCAGAACCAAGAATAAAAGAGAAATATTCTAGCCGGATCTAATTTCCTCCCGTTTCTGTCAAACAGTTTAGGTAGGAAATTTCCACCAGGAAATATCCCCTTAAAACAGTCACCAGAGAGCAAGTTTAGCTACTTTCACTATGGCACGAGAGGAAAGAAAAACATGAAAAAAGAAAAGAGCAAACCTGTGGACATTAGTCTGGAAACACCTTCGACAACACGAACAGGTGCTATTTTGTGTACTGGCTAAGGAAATCAGAGGGGGACAGAGCGGGGACTCATGGGTGGGCCCTGCAAAGGAAAACTGAACTTAACTGTTCCCTTGTGAGAATTATGTTGTCTGGGTCACACTGTTTGGTAAAAATATTTCTTTTGCCAAATTTGAGTCCACATGAAATAAATTGCTGTTGGAATACATGCTGAAAGGATGAGGGTGGAGTACGGCAGATCTTAGTTTGGAATTTAACGGTGTTCCCTACACTCCCATCAAGCCTGACATGTAGTTGGTGGTCAGTAAAAAATGGGTAGTAGTTGAATAGGGTCTGAGCAAGATGCATAGTGGAAAGCACATAGGTTTTTGTGTTAAGAAATCTGATCTTGAGTCCCAGATCTATCGCTTAGAAAGCGTGTGACTTAGCATCCCTGAACCTCCGTTCCCAATACAAATGCCTTGATTGAAATGTTTTAAGGATTAAGTGCTATGATGTGAAAGATCACAATGCCTTGTGCGAACACAAGTAAATTACTATCTTTATCCTCTTCCTCGCTTTCTTCCACATCCCCATCATCCTCACCATCATTATGATAAGTTACAGCTTGCACTCGACTCTAGAAAGTGAGTTAAATAGAAATGGTCCTTGGGCTTTGGGGACTAACAACTGAAAATCAAAATACTGATGTATCTAAAAGAGAGTGGATAAGTTAAGAAATTTAGAGTAAGTATACAAAATTAAGTTAGTCTTATATTAAAATAGCTATCACTAAAGAGCTATGTCCGTGGGGCATAGAAAGAGCCCTAGGTCTTGCTTGTTGAGACAGAGGACATTTTCTCATACTTTTAACACATGGTACACCAAATTCTCCAATTACATAAATATTTACTAATTGCAGCTTTGATGGCAATAAATGTACCGGCAGTATAAATCCCTCCAGGTGAATGCATGGTGTGTGTTAACTACTACCACTTCTGCTAATTATAATTAATAATAATAATAATTTAACAAATAGCAAGTATAAAATAATGTTTTGTTTTACAAATTAATTGAAGATTTAAATCTTGTGTCTACCCAAATAGAAATGGCAATGGGGTCTGTTTTGATAAATATGGCACCAATATTACTTTGTCTAACAATAATTCTTATCAGAATTGTTTCAGAAGTGGATCCTATACCATGCAGCCTTAGGGCACACAAATGTGTACTTTAATAATCATAGCTAAAACATATCTTACATATTAACTTTTTTAAAAAAGATCCTTGTTACTTGATTAATCATCGACAGAATGTTAGTTCTGTGGAGAATCTAAAAATATGAGGAACTAAATTGTGAGTGTGGTAGGGGATGAGGGAATAGGTTTGTAGGCAGAAGACTTTTGCTTTGCTGCTAGAGGTCATAGGATTATATTCACCACTTTCAAGCAAGGTTAGCTTTGACCAGTAGAGTAAAAGAAAACTCCTCAGAATGGGTATCTCATTGATAAGCTTCCACACCTTGAGATGGAAATGATTAATTACACTTATTGTCAGTCACTAATTCTACTTTAGATATATGGGTCTTCTTGCTCTCGCTTGAGCTCATCCTGCTTCAGGCCTTTGTACAAGCCGACCTAAACATTCTTTAGATATCCACGTAACTACTTTCCTTACTTCCTTCAGGTCTTCCCCCAAATGTAATTTCTCAGAGGTTCTCCTTCTTTACTTAAAAATGCAAGCTTTCCCCACTTAGATGCTCTCTATCGCTCTTCCTTGTTCTTTTTTGGAAGTTTTTAAACTTTACTACTTTGCTAATATATATTTTACTTCCTTCTTTTAACATCTCTCACCCCTCATTAGAATGCTGGCTCTATCAATATTTTCACCTGTATTTTATTCTATTTTATTTTATTTATGTTTTAGGGACTGTAGTCCTAGTACCTAGAATAGTGTTGGACAAATGTAAGTGTTCGGTATATATTTGTTGAATGAATAAAAAATACTCTGAATTCCTTTTTTAGAAAAAAAAAGCTGTAATTTTTTCTCACATCTTTAACATTTATGGATAAAACCCCGTGTCCTAAGAAAACAAACCTTTACTTAATATTTTGTGAAGAAAGAAATTATAATGGCTTATTATCATTGAATGGCAGTCTGAATTTATACCCACAACAGGTCTGAGAAGAGAAACAGATCTTGGCTCTCAGGCCCTTTTTATCAAAACTTAAACATCTAGAAACAGTGTGGTATTCTTTCCTTGCTTACCATATACAAAATCATATAGTTATCCTCTTTTATCTTATTTAAATAAGAAAAATAGAACTTATATAAAACCAACATCAAATATCTTTTAAGAATACTTATATATCCAAGGATATATTAAATTTATACTAGGTGGTGTTTATTGGGAGGAAAGTGAATGAGAGATGAAGGAAAAAAATTGTAAAGCTTGAAGACTTACATGGCTAATGATAATAAGGATGATGAGGATGATAAATTCCATTCCTCTGTATCAATTAAGGAGAGAGAGAGAGAGAGAGAGAGAGAGAGAGAGAGAGAGAGAGAGAGAGACTACCTTTTCTTGATTCTAGCCTAGCAGGTGGTTGAGATCACAGACACCCCAGACCAGCACTGACCACATATGTAATTAAAAATATTCAGTAGTCACTTTAAAATAAAAATAGCAGACATTGATTTTAGTATGTTTTGTTTAACCCACTTTATCCAAAGTATTATCATTCATCCATGTAATCAAAATTAAAATTACAAATGGGATATTTATATTATTTTTCTTGCATTAAGCCTTTGAAATCTGGTATGT